>NW_025959891.1:126888-163653 GCF_023159225.1 Perognathus longimembris pacificus | reverse complement strand
CAATTTAAAAAAAAATACGCATCGTGCTGTGCTGTTTGTGTTTGCTTGAGTGCATTTGCGCGCTCTCGCTTTCTCCACTTTACAATTTTTTGTTATTATTTATCTATTCCTGAGAGTTTATCTTATTTTTTATTTGTTTATTTAAATGAAGTCGACCAGTTGCCTGCCCTTCCTTCCATTATCCGTCACTGAGACAAACTGAACAAAGTTTTGAGGTCGACCTTGTAAAGATAAGGATTCAGGTCTGTCTGCTGTTTACCTTTGCTCCTGCGCGCACTGCCCTTCTCTCCACATTTATGTGTTTGTTTGTTTGTCTATCTAATCTTTTGGGTTTTTATTTCTAATGAGGTCGACCAGTTGTCTATTTATTATTTTTTTTACTACGCATCAAGCTGCGCTGCTTGTCTTTGCTCCTGTGTGCTCGCGCACTCTCGCCTTTTCCACTTATTTTTATTTTTGATTTATTTTTGATTTATTTTGTCAATTTAAAAAAAATACGCATCGTGCTGTGCTGTTTGTGTTTGCTTGAGTGCATTCGCGCGCTCTCGCTTTCTCCACTTTACAATTTTTTTGTTATTATTTATCTATTCCTGAGAGTTTATCTTACTTTTATTTGTTTATTTAAATGAAGTCGACCAGATGCCTGCCCTTCCTTCCATTATCCGTCACCGAGACAAACTGAACAAAGTTCTGAGGTCGACCTTGTAAAGATAAGGATTCAGGTCTGTCTGCTGTTAACCTTTGCTCCTGCGCGCACTGCCCTTCTCTCCAAATTTATGTGTTTGTTTGTTTGTCTATCTAATCTTTTGGGGTTTTTATTTCTAATGAGGTCGACCAGTTGTCTATTTATTATTTTTTTTACTACGCATCAAGCTGCGCTGCTTGTCTTTGCTCCTGTGTGCTCGCGCACTCTCGCCTTTTCCACTTATTTTTATTTTTGATTTATTTTTGATTTATTTTGTCAATTTAAAAAAAAAATAGGCATCGTGCTGTGCTGTATGTGTTTGCCTGAGTGCATTCGCGCGCTCTCACTTTCTCCACTTTATAATTTTTATGTTATTATTTATCTATTCCTGAGAGTTTATCTTATTTTTTATTTGTTTATTTAAATGAAGTCGACCAGTTGCCTGCCCTTCCTTCCATTATCTGTCACGAGACAAACTGAACAAAGTTCTGAGGTCGACCTTGTAAAGATAAGGATTCAGTTCTGTCTGCTGTTTACCTTTGCTCCTGCGCGCACTGACCTTCTCTCCACATTTATGTGTTTGTTTGTTTGTCTATCTAATCTTTGGGTTTTTATTTCTAATGAGGTCGACCAGTTGTCTATTTATTATTTTTTTTACTACGCATCAAGCTGCGCTGCTTGTCTTTGCTCGCCGTGTGCTCGCGCACTCTCGCCTTTTCCACTTATTTTTATTTTTGATTTATTTTTCATTTATTTTGTCAATTTAAAAAAAAATACGCATCGTGCTGTGCTGTTTGTGTTTGCTTGAGTGCATTCGCGCGCTCTCGCTTTCTCCACTTTACAATTTTTTTGTTATTATTTATCTATTCCTGAGAGTTTATCTTATTTTTTATTTGTTTATTTAAATGAAGTCGACCAGTTGCCTGCCCTTCCTTCCATTATCCGTCACTTAGACAAACTGAACAAAGTTCTGAGGTCGACCTTGTAAAGATAAGGATTCAGGTCTGTCTGCTGTTTACCTTTGCTCCTGCGCGCACTGCCCTTCTCTCCAAATTTATGTGTTTGTTTGTTTTGTCTATCTAATCTTTTGGGTTTTTATTTCTAATGAGGTCGACCAGTTGTCTATTTATTATTTTTTTTACTACGCATCAAGCTGCGCTGCTTGTCTTTGCTCTGTGTGCTCGCGCACTCTCGCCTTTTCCACTTATTTTTATTTTTGATTTATTTTTGATTTATTTTGTCAATTTAAAAAAAAATACGCATCGTGCTGTGCTGTTTGTGTTTGCTTGAGTGCATTCGCCGCGCTCTCGCTTTCTCCACTTTACAATTTTTTTGTTATTATTTATCTATTCCTGAGAGTTTATCTTATTTTTTATATGTTTATTTAAATGAAGTCGACCAGATGCCTGCCCTTCCTTCCATTATCCGGTCACCGAGACAAACTGAACAAAGTTCTGAGGTCGACCTTGTAAAGATAAGGATTCAGGTCTGTCTGCTGTTTACCTTTGCTCCTGCGCGCACTGCCCTTCTCTCCACATTTATGTGATTGTTTGTTTGTCTATCTAATCTTTTGGGTTTTTATTTTCTAATGAGGTCGACCAGTTGTCTATTTATTATTTTTTTTACTACGCATCAAGCTGCGCTGCTTGTCCTTTGCTCCTGTGTGCTCGCGCACTCTCGCCTTTTCCACTTATTTTTATTTTTGATTTATTTTTGATTTATTTTGTCAATTTAAAAAAAAATACGCATCGTGCTGTGCTGTTTGTGTTTGCTTGAGTGCATTCGCGCGCTCTCGCTTCTCCACTTTACAATTTTTTTGTTATTATTTATCTATTCCTGAGAGTTTATCTTATTTTTTATTTGTTTATTTAAATGAAGTCGACCAGTTGCCTGCCCTTCCTTCCATTATCCGTCACCGAGACAAACTGAACAAAGTTCTGAGGTCGACCTTGTAAAGATAAGGATTCAGGTCTGTCTGCTCTTTACCTTTGCTCCTGCGCGCACTGCCCTTCTCTCCACATTTATGTGTTTGTTTGTTTGTCTATTTAATCTTTTGGGTTTTAATTTCTAATGAGGTCGACCAGTTGTCTATTTATTATTTTTTTTACTACGCATCAAGCTGCGCTGCTTGTATTTGCTCCTGTGTGCTCGCGCACTCTCGCCTTTTCCACTTATTTTTATTTTGATTTATTTTTGATTTATTTTGTCAATTTAAAAAAAAAATACGCATCGTGCCGTGCTGTTTGTGTTTGCTTGAGTGCATTCGCGCGCTCTCGCTTTCTCCACTTTACAATTTTTTTTGTTATTATTTATCTATTCCTGAGAGATTATTTTATTTTTTATTTGTTTATTTAAATGAAGTCGACCAGTTGCCTGCCCTTCCTTCCATTATCCGTCACCGAGACAAACTGAACAAAGTTCTGAGGTCGACCTTGTAAAGATAAGGATTCAGGTCTGTCTGCTGTTTACCTTTTGCTCCTGCGCGCATTGCCCTTCCCTCCACATTTATGTGTTTGTTTGTTTGTCTATCTAATCTTTTGGGTTTTTTATTTCTAATGAGGTCGACAGTTGTCTATTTATTATTTTTTTTACTATGCATCAAGCTGCGCTGCTTGTCTTTGCTTCTGTGTGCTCGCGCACTCTCGCCTTTTCCACTTATTTTTATTTTTGATTTATTTTTGATTTATTTTGTCAATTTAAAAAAAAAATACGCATCGTGCTGTGCTGTTTGTGTTTTTTTGAGTGCATTCGCGCGCTCTCGCTTTCTCCACTTTACAATTTTTTTGTTATTATTATCTATTCCTGAGAGTTATCTTATTTTTTATTTGTTTATTTAAATGAAGTCGACCAGTTGCCTGACCTTCCTTCCATTATCCGTCACGGAGACAAACTGAACAAAGTTCTGAGGTCGACCTTGTAAAGATAAGGATTCAGCTCTGTCTGCTGTTTACCTTTGCTCCTGCGCGCACTGCCCTTCTCTCCACATTTATGTGTTTGTTTGTTTGTCTATCTAATCTTTTGGGTTTTTATTTCTAATGAGGTCGACCAGTTGTCTATTTATTATTTTTTTTACTACGCATCAAGCTGTGCTGCTTGTATTTGCTCCTGTGTGCTCGCGCACTCTCGCCTTTTCCACTTATTTTTATTTTTGATTTATTTTTGATTTATTTTGTCAATTTAAAAAAAAAATACGCATCGTGCCGTGCTGTTTGTGTTTGCTTGAGTGCATTCGCGCGCTCTCGCTTTCTCCACTTTACATTTTTTTGTTATTATTTATCTATTCCTGAGAGTTTATCTTATTTTTTATTTGTTTATTTAAATGAAGTCGACCAGTTCCCTGCCCTTCCTTCCATTATCCGTCACCGAGACAAACTGAACAAAGTTCTGAGGTCGACCTTGTAAAGATAAGGATTCAGTTCTGTCTGCTGTTTACCTTTGGTCCTGCGCGCATTGCCCTTCTCTCCACATTTATGTGTTTGTTTGTTTGTCTATCTAATCTTTTGGGTTTTTATTATTAATGAGGTCGACCAGTTGTCTATTTATTATTTTTTTTACTACGCAAAAAGCTGCGCTGCTTGTATTTGCTCCTGTGTGCTCGCGCACTCTCGCCTTTTCCACTTATTTTTATTTTTGATTTATTTTTGATTTATTTTGTCAATTTTTTAAAAAAAATACGCATCGTGCTGTGCCGTTTGTGTTTGCTTGAGTGCATTCGCGCGCTCTCGCTTTCTCCACTTACAATTATTTTGTTATTATTTATCTATCCTGAGAGTTTATCTTATTTTTTATTTGTTTATTTAAATGAAGTCGACCAGTTGCCTGCCCTTCCTTCCATTATCCGTCACTGAGACAAACTGAACAAAGTTCTGAGGTCGACCTTTTAAAGATCAGGATTCAGGTCTGTCTGCTGTTTACCTTTGCTCCTGCGCGCACTGCCCTTCTCTCCACATTTATGTGTTTGTTTGTTTGTCTATCTAATCTTTTGGGTTTTATTATAATGAGGTCGACCAGTTGTCTATTTATTATTTTTTTTACTACGCAAAAAGCTGCGCTGCTTGTATTTGCTCCTGTGTGCTCGCGCACTCTCGCCTTTCCCACTTATTTTTATTTTTGATTTATTTTGTCAATTTAAAAAAAAATACGCATCGTGCTGTGCTGTTTGTGTTTGCTTGAGTGCATTCGCGCGCTCTCGCTTTCTCCACTTTACAATTTTTTTGTTATTATTTATCTATACCTGAGAGTTTATCTTATTTTTTATTTGTTTATTTAAATGAAGTCGACCAGTTGCCTGCCCTTCCTTCCATTATCCGTCACGGAGACAAACTGAACAAAGTTCTGAGGTCGACCTTGTAAAGATAAGGATTCAGGTCTGTCAGCTGTTTACTTTTGCTCCTGTGCGCACTGCCCTTCTCTCCACATTTATGTGTTTGTTTGTTTGTCTATCTAATCTTTTGGGTTTTTATTCCTAATGAGGTCGACCAGTTGTCTATTTATTATTTTTTTTTACTACGCATCAAGCTGCGCTGCTTGTTTTTGCTCCTGTGTGCTCGCGCACTCTCGCCTTTTCCACTTATTTTTATTTTTGATTATTTTTGATTTATTTTGTCAATTTAAAATAAAATACGCATCGTGCTGTGCTGTTTGTGTTTGCTTGAGTGCATTCGCGCGCTCTCGCTTTCTCCACTTTACAATTTTTTTGTTATTATTTATCTATTCCTGAGAGATTATCTTATTTTTATTTGTTTATTTAAATGAAGTCGACCAGTTGCCTGCCCTTCCTTCCATTATCCGTCAACGAGACAAACTGAACAAAGTTCTGAGGTCGACCTTGTAAAGATAAGGATTCAGGGTCTGTCTGCTGTTTACCTTTGCTCCTGCGCGCACTGCCCTTCTCTCCACATTTATGTGTTTGTTTGTTTGTCTAACTAATCTTTTGGGTTTTTATTTCTAATGAGGTCGACCAGTTGTCTATTTATTATTTTTTTTACTACGCATCAAGCTGCGCTGCTTGTCTTTGCTCCTGTGTGCTTGCGCACTCTCGCCTTTTCCACTTATTTTTATTTTTGATTTATTTTTGATTTATTTTGTCAATTTTAAAAAAAAATACGCATCGTGCTGTGCTGTTTGTGTTTGCTTGAGTGCATTCGCGCGCTCTCTCTTTCTCCACTTTACAATTTTTTTGTTATTATTTATCTATTCCTGAGAGTTTATCTTATTTTTTATTTGTTTATTTAAATGAAGTCGACCAGTTGCCTGCCCTTCCTTCCATTATCCGTCACCGAGACAAACTGAACAAAGTTCTGAGGTCGAACTTGTAACGATAAGGGATTCAGGTCTGTCTGCTGTTTACCTTTGCTCCTGCGCGCACTGCCCTTCTCTCCACATTTATGTGTTTGTTTGTTTGTCTATCTAATCTTTTGGGTTTTTATTTCTAATGAGGTCGACCAGTTGTCTATTTATTATTTTTTTTACTACGCATCAAGCTGCGCTGCTTGTCTTTGCTCCTGTGTGCTCGCGCACTCTCGTCTTTTCCACTTATTTTTATTTTTGATTTATTTTTGATTTATTTTGTCAATTTAAAAAAAAAAATACGCATCGGTGCTGTGCTGTTTGTGTTTGCTTGAGTGCATTCCCGCGCTCTCGCTTTCTCCACTTTACAATTTGTTTGTTATTAGTTATCTATTCCTGAGAGTTTATCTTATTTTTTATTTGTTTATTTAAATGAAGTCGACCAGTTGCCTGCCCTTCCTTCCATTATCAGTCACCGAGACATACTGAACAATAGTTCTGCGGTCGACCTTGTAAAGATAAGGATTCAGGTCTGTCTGCTGCTTACTTTTGCTCCTGTGCGCACTGCCCTTCTCTCCACATTTATGTGTTTGTTTGTTTGTCTATCCAATCTTTTGGGTTTTTATTTCTAATGAGGTCGACCAGTTGTCTATTTATTATTTTTTTTACTACGCATCAGCTGCGCTGCTTGTCTTTGCTCCTGTGTGCTCGCGCACTCTCGCCTTTTCCACTGATTTTTATTTTTGATTATTTTTGATTTATTTTGTCAATTTAAAATAAAATACGCATCGTGCTGTGCTGTTTGTGTTTGCTTGAGTGCATTCGCGCGCTCTCGCTTTCTCCACTTTACAATTTTTTTGTTATTATTTATCTATTCCTGAGAGTTTATCTTATTTTTTATTTGTTTATTTAAATGAAGTCGACCAGTTGCCTGCCCTTCCTTCCATTATCCGTCACCCAGACAAACTGAACAAAGTTCTGAGGTCGACCTTTTAAAGATAAGGATTCAGGTCTGTCTGCTGTTTACCTTTGCTTCCTGCGCGCACTGCCCTTCTCTCCATATTTATGTGTTTGTTTGTTTGTCTATCTAATCTTTTGGGTTTTTATTTCTAATGAGGTCGACCAGTTGTCTATTTATTATTTTTTTACTACGCATCAAGCTGCGCTGCTTGTCTTTGCTCCTGTGTGCTCGAGCACTCTCGCATTTTCCACTCATTTTTATTTTTGATTTATTTTGTCAATTTTAAAAAAAAATACGCATCGTGCTGTGCTATTTGTGTTTGCTTGAATGCACTCGCGCGCTCTCGATTTTCTCCACTTTACAATTTTTTTGTTATTATTTATCTATTCCTGAGAGTTTATCTTATTTTTTATTTGTTTATTTAAATGAAGTCGACCAGTTGCCTGCCCTTCCTTCCATTTTCCGTCACCGAGACAAACTGAACAAAGTTCTGAGGTCGACCTTGTAAAGATAAGTATTCAGGTCTGTCTGCTGTTTACCTTTGCTCCTGCGCGCACTGCCCTTCTCTCCACATTTATGTGTTTGTTTGTTTGTCTATCTATCTTTTGGGGTTTTTATTTCTAATGAGGTCGACCAGTTGTGTATTTATTATTTTTTTTACTACGCATCAAGCTGCGCTGCTTGTCTTTGCTCCTGTGTGCTCGCGCACACTCGCCTTTTCCACTTATTTTATTTTTGATTTATTTTTGATTTATTTTGTCAATTTTAAAAAAAAATACGCATCGTGCTGTGCTATTTGTGTTTGCTTGAGTGCATTCTCGCGCTCTCGCTTTCTCCACTTTACAATTTTTTTGTTATTATTTATCTATTCCTGAGAGTTTATCTTATTTTTTATTTGTTTATTTAAATGAAGTCGACCAGTTGCCCTGCCCCTTCCTTCCATTATCCGTCACCGAGACAAACTGAACAAAGTTCTGAGGTCGACCTTGTAAAGATAAGGATTCAGGTCTGTCTGCTGTTTACCTTTGCTCCTGCGCGCACTGCCCTTCTCTCCACATTTATGTGTTTGTTTGTTTGTCTATCTAATCTTTTGGGTTTTTATTTCTAATGAGGTCGACCAGTTGTGTATTTATTATTTTTTTTACTACGCATCAATCTGCGCTGCTTGTCTTTGCTCCTGTGTGCTCGCGCACACTCGCCTTTTCCACTTATTTTTATTTTTGATTTATTTTTGATTTATTTTGTCAATTTAAAAAAAAAATACGCATCGTGCTGTGCTATTTGTGTTGCTTGAGTGCATTCTCGCGCTCTCGCTTTCTCCACTTTACAATTTTTTTGTTATTATTTATCTATTCCTGAGAGTTTATCTTATTTTTTATTTGTTTATTTAAATGAAGTCGACCAGTGCCTGCCCTTCCTTCCATTATCCGTCACCGAGACAAACTGAACAAAGTTCTGAGGTCGACCTTGTAAAGATAGGATTCAGGTCTGTCTGCTGTTTACCTTTGCTCCTGCGCGCACTGCCCTTCTCTCCACGTTTATGTGTTTGTTTGTTTGTCCATCTAATCTTTTGGGTTTTTTATTTCTAATGAGGTCGACCAGTTGTGTATTTATTATTTTTTTTACTACGCATCAAGCTGCGCTGCTTGTCTTTGCTCCTGTGTGCTCGCGCACTCTCGCCTTTTCCACTTATTTTTATTTTTGATTTATTTTGTCAATTTTAAAAAAAAATACGCATCGTGCTGTGCTGTTTGTGTTTGCTTGAGTGCATTCGCGCGCTCTCGCTTTCTCCACTTTACAATTTATTTTATTATTTATCTATTCCTGAGAGTTTATCTTATTTTTTATTTATTTATTTAAATGAAGTCGACCAGTTGCCTGCCCTTCCTTCCATTATCCGTCACAAAGACAAACTGAACAAAGTTCTGAGGTCGACCTTGTAAAGATAAGGATTCTGGTCTGTCTGCTGTTTACCTTTGCTCCTGCGCGCACTGCCCTTCTCTCCACATTTTTGTGTTTGTTTGTTTGTCTATCTAATCTTTTGGGTTTTTATTTCTAATGAGGTCGACCACTTGTCTATTTATTATTTTATTTACAACGCATCAAGCTGCGCTGCTTGTCTTTGCTCCTGTGTGCTCGCGCACTCTCGCATTTTCCACTTATTTTTATTTTTGATTTATTTTGTCAATTTTAAAAAAAATACGCATCGTGTTGTGCTATTTGTGTTTGCTTGAATGCACTCGCGCGCTCTCGATTTCTCCACTTTACAATTTTTTTGTTATTATTTATCTATTCCTGAGAGTTTATCTTATTTTTTATTTGTTTATTTAAATGAAGTCGACCAGTTGCCTGCCCTTCCTTCCATTATCCGTCACCGAGACAAACTGAACAAAGTTCTGAGGTCGACCTTGTAAAGATAAGGATTCAGGTCTGTCTGCTGTTTACCTTTGCTCCTGCGCGCACTGCCCTTCTCTCCACATTTATGTGTTTGTTTGTTTGTCTATCTAATCTTTTGGGTTTTTATTTCTAATGAGGTCGACCAGTTGTCTATTTATTATTTTTTTACGACGCATCAAGCTGCGCTGCTTGTCTTTGCTCCTGTGTGCTCGCGCACTCTCACCTTTTCCACTTATTTTTATTTTTGATTTATTTTTTATTTATTTTGTCAATTTAAAAAAAAATACGCATCGTGCTGTGCTGTTTGTGTTTGCTTGAGTGCATTCTCGCGCTCTCGCTTTCTCCACTTTACAATTTTTTTGTTATTATTTATCTATTCCTGAGAGTTTATCTTATTTTTTATTTGTTTATTTAAATGAAGTCGACCAGTTGCCTGCCCTTCCTTCCATTATCCGTCACCGAGACAAACTGAACAAAGTTCTGAGGTCGACCTTGTAAAGATAAGGATTCAGGTCTGTCTGCTGTTTACCTTTGCTCCTGCGCGCACTGCCCTTCTCTCCACATTTATGTGTTTGTTTGTTTGTCTATCTAATCTTTTGCGTTTTTATTTCTAATGAGGTCGACCAGTTGTCTATTTATTATTTTTTTTACTACGCATCAAGCTGCGCTGCTTGTCTTTGCTCCTGTGTGCTCGCGCACTCTCGCCTTTTCCACTTATTTTTATTTTTGATTTATTTTGTCAATTTAAAAAAAAAATACGCATCGTGCTGTGCTGTTTGTGTTTGCTTGAGTGCATTCGCGCGCTCTCGCTTTCTGCACTTTACAATTTATTTTATTATTTATCTATTCCTGAGAGTTTATCTTATTTTTTATTTGTTTATTTAAATGAAGTCGACCAGTTGCCTGCCCTTCCTTCCATTATCCGTCACCGAGACAAACTGAACAAAGTTCTGAGGTCGACCTTGTAAAGATAAGGATTCTGGTCTGTCTGCTGTTTACCTTTGCTCCTGCGCGCACTGCCCTTCTCTCCACATTTATGTGTTTGTTTGTTTGTCTATCTAATCTTTTGGGTTTTTATTTCTAATGAGGTCCACCACTTGTCTATTTATTATTTTATTTACAACGCATCAAGCTGCGCTGCTTGTCTTTGCTCCTGTGTGCTCGCGCACTCTCGCCTTTTTCCACTTATTTTTATTTTTGATTTATTTTTGATTTATTTTGTCAATTTAAAAAAAAATACGCATCGTGCTGTGCTGTTTGTGTTTGCTTGAATGCTTTCGCGCGCTCTCGCTTTCCTCCACTTTACAATTTTTTTGTTATTATTTATCTATTCCTGAGAGTTTATCTTATTTTTTATTTGTTTATTTAAATGAAGTCGACCAGTTGCCTGCCCTTCCTTCCATTATCCGTCACCGAGACAAAGTGAACAAAGTTCTGAAGGCGACCTTGTAAAGATAAGGATTCAGGTCAGTCTGCTGTTTACCTTTGCTCCTGCGCGCACTGCCCTTCTCTCCACATTTATGTGTTTGTTTGTTTGTCTATCTAATCTTTTGGGTTTTTATTTCTAATGAGGTCGACCAGTTGTCTATTTTTTATTTTTTTTAATACGCATCAACCTGCGCTGCGTGTCTTTGCTCCTGTGTGCTCGCGCACTCTCGCCTTGTCCACTTATTTTTATTTTTGATTTATTTTTGATTTATTTTGTCAAGTTTAAAAAAATACGCATCGTGCTGTGCTGTTTGTGTTTGCTTGAATGCATTCGCGCGCTCTCGCTTTCTCCACTTTACAAATTTTTTGTTATTATTTATCTATTCCTGAGAGTTTATCTTATTTTTTATTTGTTTATTTAAATGAAGTCGACCAGTTGCCTGCCCTTCCTTCCATTATCCGTCACCGAGACAAACTGAACAAAGTTATGAGGTCGACCTTGTAAAGATAAGGATTCAGGTCTGTCTGCTGTTTACCTTTGCTCCTGCGCGGAGTGCCCTTCTCTCCACATTTATGTGTTTGTTTGTTTGTCTATCTAATATTTTGGGTTTTTATTTCTAATGAGGTCGACCAGTTTTCTATTTATTATTTTTTTTACTACGCATCAAGCTGCGCTGCTTGTCTTTGCTCCTGTGTGATCGCGCACTCTCGCCGTTTCCACTTATTTTTATTTTTGATTTATTTTTGATTTATTTTGTCAATTTAAAAAAAAAACGCATCGTGCTGTGCTGTTTGTGTTTGCTTGAGTGCATTCGCGCGCTCTCGCTTTCTCCACTTTACAATTTTTTTATTATTTATCTATTCCTGAGAGTTTATCTTATTTTTTATTTGTTTATTTAAATGAAGTCGACCAGTTGCTTGCCCTTCCTTCCATTATCCGTCACGGAGACAAACTGAACAAAGTTCTGAGGTCGACCTTGTAAAGATAAGGATTCAGGTCTGTCTGCTGTTTACCTTTGCTCCTGCGCGCACTGCCCTTCTCTCCACATTTATGTGTTTGTTTGTTTGTCTATCTAATCTTTTGGGTTTTTATTTCTAATGAGGTCGACCAGTTGTCTATTTATTATTTTTTTTACTACGCATAAAGGTGCGCTGCTGGTCTTTGCTCCTGTGTGCTCGCGCACTCTCGACTTTTCAACTTATTTTTATTTTTGATTTATTTTTGATTTATTTTGTCAATTTTTAATAAAAATACGCATCGTGCTGTGCTGTTTGTGTTTGCTTGAGTGCATTCACGCGCTCTCGCTTTCTCCACTTTACAATTTTTTTGTTATTATTTATCTATTCCTGAGAGTTTATCTTATTTTTTATTTGTTTATTTAAATGAAGTCGACCAGTTGCCTGCCCTTCCTTCCATTATCCGTCACCGAGACAAACTGAACAAAGTTCTGAGGTCGACCTTGTAATGATAAGGATTCAGGTCTGTCTGCTGTTTACCTTTGCTCCTGTGCGCACTGCCCTTCTCTCCACATTTATGTGTTTGTTTGTTTGTCTATCTAATCTTTTGGGTTTTTATTTCTAATGAGGTCGACCAGTTGTCTATTTATTATTTTTTTTACTACGCATCAAGCTGCGCTGCTTGTCTTTGCTCCTGTGTGCTCGCGCACTCTCGCCTTTTCCACTTATTTTTATTTTTGATTTATTTTTCATTTATTTTGTCAATTTAAAAAAAATACGCATCGTGCTGTGCTGTTTCTGTTTGCTTGAGTGCATTCGCGAGCTCTCGCTTTCTCCACTTTACAATTTTTTTGTTATTATTTATCTATTCCTGAGAGTTTATCTTATTTTTTATTTGTTTATTTAAATGAAGTCGACAGGTTGCCTGCCCTTCCTTCCATTATCCGTCACCGATACAAACTGAACAAAGTTCTGAGGTCGACCTTGTAAAGATAAGGATTCAGGTCTGTCTGCTGTTTACCTTTGCTCCTGCGCGCACTGCCCTTCTCTCCACATTTATGTGTTTGTTTGTTTGTCTATCTAATCTTTTGGGTTTTTATTTCTAATGAGGTCGACCAGTTGTCTATTTATTATTTTTTTTACTACGCATCAAGCTGCGCTGCTTGTCTTTGCTCCTGTGTGCTCGCGCACTCTCGCCTTTTCCACTTATTTTTATTTTTGATTTAATTTGATTTATTTTGTCAATTTAAAAAAAATACGCATCGTGCTGTGCTGTTTGTGTTTGCTTGAGTGCATTCGCGCGCTCTCGCTTTTTCCACTTTACAATTTTTTTGTTATTATTTATCTATTCCTGAGAGTTTATCTTATTTTTTATTTGTTTATTTAAATGAAGTCGACCAGTTGCCTGCCATTCCTTCCATTATCCGTCACCGAGACAAACTGAACAAAGTTCTGAGGTCGACCTTGTAAAGATAAGGATTCAGGTCTGTCTGCTGTTTACCTTTGCTCCTGCGCGCACTGCCCTTTTCTCCACATTTATTTGTTTGTTTGTTTGTCTATCTAATCTTTTGGGTTTTTATTTCTAATGAGGTCGACCAGTTGTCTATTTATTATTTTTTTTACTACGCAAAAAGCTGCGCTGCTTGTATTTGCTCCTGTGTGCTCGCGCACTCTCGCCTTTCCCACTTATTTTTATTTTTGATTTATTTTGTCAATTTAAAAAAAAATACGCATCGTGCTGTGCTGTTTGTGTTTGCTTGAGTGCATTCGCGCGCTCTCGCTTTCTCCACTTTACAATTTTTTTGTTATTATTTATCTATACCTGAGAGTTTATCTTATTTTTTATTTGTTTATTTAAATGAAGTCGACCAGTTGCCTGCCCTTCCTTCCATTATCCGTCACGGAGACAAACTGAACAAAGTTCTGAGGTCGACCTTGTAAAGATAAGGATTCAGGTCTGTCAGCTGTTTACTTTTGCTCCTGTGCGCACTGCCCTTCTCTCCACATTTATGTGTTTGTTTGTTTGTCTATCTAATCTTTTGGGTTTTTATTCCTAATGAGGTCGACCAGTTGTCTATTTATTATTTTTTTTACTACGCATCAAGCTGCGCTGCTTGTTTTTGCTCCTGTGTGCTCGCGCACTCTCGCCTTTTCCACTTATTTTTATTTTTGATTTATTTTTGATTTATTTTGTCAATTTAAAATAAAATACGCATCGTGCTGTGCTGTTTGTGTTTGCTTGAGTGCATTCGCGCGCTCTCGCTTTCTCCACTTTACAATTTTTTTGTTATTATTTATCTATTCCTGAGAGATTATCTTATTTTTATTTGTTTATTTAAATGAAGTCGACCAGTTGCCTGCCCTTCCTTCCATTATCCGTCACCGAGACAAACTGAACAAAGTTCTGAGGTCGACCTTGTAAAGATAAGGATTCAGGTCTGTCTGCTGTTTACCTTTGCTCCTGCGCGCACTGCCCTTCTCTCCACATTTATGTGTTTGTTTGTTTGTCTAACTAATCTTTTGGGTTTTTATTTCTAATGAGGTCGACCAGTTGTCTATTTATTATTTTTTTTACTACGCATCAAGCTGCGCTGCTTGTCTTTGCTCCTGTGTGCTTGCGCACTCTCGCCTTTTCCACTTATTTTTATTTTTGATTTATTTTTGATTTATTTTGTCAATTTTAAAAAAAAATACGCATCGTGCTGTGCTGTTTGTGTTTGCTTGAGTGCATTCGCGCGCTCTCTCTTTCTCCACTTTACAATTTTTTTGTTATTATTTATCTATTCCTGAGAGTTTATCTTATTTTTTATTTGTTTATTTAAATGAAGTCGACCAGTTGCCTGCCCTTCCTTCCATTATCCGTCACCGAGACAAACTGAACAAAGTTCTGAGGTCGAACTTGTAACGATAAGGATTCAGGTCTGTCTGCTGTTTACCTTTGCTCCTGCGCGCACTGCCCTTCTCTCCACATTTATGTGTTTGTTTGTTTGTCTATCTAATCTTTTGGGTTTTTATTTCTAATGAGGTCGACCAGTTGTCTATTTATTATTTTTTTTACTACGCATCAAGCTGCGCTGCTTGTCTTTGCTCCTGTGTGCTCGCGCACTCTCGTCTTTTCCACTTATTTTTATTTTTGATTTATTTTTGATTTATTTTGTCAATTTAAAAAAAAAAATACGCATCGTGCTGTGCTGTTTGTGTTTGCTTGAGTGCATTCCCGCGCTCCTCGCTTTCTCCACTTTACAATTTGTTTGTTATTAGTTATCTATTCCTGAGAGTTTATCTTATTTTTTATTTGTTTATTTAAATGAAGTCGACCAGTTGCCTGCCCTTCCTTCCATTATCAGTCACCGAGACATACTGAACAAAGTTCTGCGGTCGACCTTGTAAAGATAAGGATTCAGGTCTGTCTGCTGCTTACTTTTGCTCCTGTGCGCACTGCCCTTCTCTCCACATTTATGTGTTTGTTTGTTTGTCTATCCAATCTTTTGGGTTTTTATTTCTAATGAGGTCGACCAGTTGTCTATTTATTATTTTTTTTACTACGCATCAAGCTGCGCTGCTTGTCTTTGCTCCTGTGTGCTCGCGCACTCTCGCCTTTTCCACTGATTTTTATTTTTGATTTATTTTTGATTTATTTTGTCAATTTAAAATAAAATACGCATCGTGCTGTGCTGTTTGTGTTTGCTTGAGTGCATTCGCGCGCTCTCGCTTTCTCCACTTTACAATTTTTTTGTTATTATTTATCTATTCCTGAGAGTTTATCTTATTTTTTATTTGTTTATTTAAATGAAGTCGACCAGTTGCCTGCCCTTCCTTCCATTATCCGTCACCCAGACAAACTGAACAAAGTTCTGAGGTCGACCTTTTAAAGATAAGGATTCAGGTCTGTCTGCTGTTTACCTTTGCTCCTGCGCGCACTGCCCTTCTCTCCATATTTATGTGTTTGTTTGTTTGTCTATCTAATCTTTTGGGTTTTTATTTCTAATGAGGTCGACCAGTTGTCTATTTATTATTTTTTTTACTACGCATCAAGCTGCGCTGCTTGTCTTTGCTCCTGTGTGCTCGAGCACTCTCGCATTTTCCACTCATTTTTATTTTTGATTTATTTTGTCAATTTTAAAAAAAAATACGCATCGTGCTGTGCTATTTGTGTTTGCTTGAATGCACTCGCGCGCTCTCGATTTCTCCACTTTACAATTTTTTTGTTATTATTTATCTATTCCTGAGAGTTTATCTTATTTTTTATTTGTTTATTTAAATGAAGTCGACCAGTTGCCTGCCCTTCCTTCCATTTTCCGTCACCGAGACAAACTGAACAAAGTTCTGAGGTCGACCTTGTAAAGATAAGTATTCAGGTCTGTCTGCTGTTTACCTTTGCTCCTGCGCGCACTGCCCTTCTCTCCACATTTATGTGTTTGTTTGTTTGTCTATCTAATCTTTTGGGTTTTTATTTCTAATGAGGTCGACCAGTTGTGTATTTATTATTTTTTTTACTACGCATCAAGCTGCGCTGCTTGTCTTTGCTCCTGTGTGCTCGCGCACACTCGCCTTTTCCACTTATTTTTATTTTTGATTTATTTTTGATTTATTTTGTCAATTTTAAAAAAAAATACGCATCGTGCTGTGCTATTTGTGTTTGCTTGAGTGCATTCTCGCGCTCTCGCTTTCTCCACTTTACAATTTTTTTGTTATTATTTATCTATTCCTGAGAGTTTATCTTATTTTTTATTTGTTTATTTAAATGAAGTCGACCAGTTGCCTGCCCTTCCTTCCATTATCCGTCACCGAGACAAACTGAACAAAGTTCTGAGGTCGACCTTGTAAAGATAAGGATTCAGGTCTGTCTGCTGTTTACCTTTGCTCCTGCGCGCACTGCCCTTCTCTCCACATTTATGTGTTTGTTTGTTTGTCTATCTAATCTTTTGGGTTTTTATTTCTAATGAGGTCGACCAGTTGTGTATTTATTATTTTTTTTACTACGCATCAATCTGCGCTGCTTGTCTTTGCTCCTGTGTGCTCGCGCACACTCGCCTTTTCCACTTATTTTTATTTTTGATTTATTTTTGATTTATTTTGTCAATTTAAAAAAAAAATACGCATCGTGCTGTGCTATTTGTGTTTGCTTGAGTGCATTCTCGCGCTCTCGCTTTCTCCACTTTACAATTTTTTTGTTATTATTTATCTATTCCTGAGAGTTTATCTTATTTTTTATTTGTTTATTTAAATGAAGTCGACCAGTTGCCTGCCCTTCCTTCCATTATCCGTCACCGAGACAAACTGAACAAAGTTCTGAGGTCGACCTTGTAAAGATAAGGATTCAGGTCTGTCTGCTGTTTACCTTTGCTCCTGCGCGCACTGCCCTTCTCTCCACGTTTATGTGTTTGTTTGTTTGTCCATCTAATCTTTTGGGTTTTTATTTCTAATGAGGTCGACCAGTTGTGTATTTATTATTTTTTTTACTACGCATCAAGCTGCGCTGCTTGTCTTTGCTCCTGTGTGCTCGCGCACTCTCGCCTTTTCCACTTATTTTTATTTTTGATTTATTTTGTCAATTTTAAAAAAAAATACGCATCGTGCTGTGCTGTTTGTGTTTGCTTGAGTGCATTCGCGCGCTCTCGCTTTCTCCACTTTACAATTTATTTTATTATTTATCTATTCCTGAGAGTTTATCTTATTTTTTATTTATTTATTTAAATGAAGTCGACCAGTTGCCTGCCCTTCCTTCCATTATCCGTCACAAAGACAAACTGAACAAAGTTCTGAGGTCGACCTTGTAAAGATAAGGATTCTGGTCTGTCTGCTGTTTACCTTTGCTCCTGCGCGCACTGCCCTTCTCTCCACATTTTTGTGTTTGTTTGTTTGTCTATCTAATCTTTTGGGTTTTTATTTCTAATGAGGTCGACCACTTGTCTATTTATTATTTTATTTACAACGCATCAAGCTGCGCTGCTTGTCTTTGCTCCTGTGTGCTCGCGCACTCTCGCATTTTCCACTTATTTTTATTTTTGATTTATTTTGTCAATTTTAAAAAAAAATACGCATCGTGTTGTGCTATTTGTGTTTGCTTGAATGCACTCGCGCGCTCTCGATTTCTCCACTTTACAATTTTTTTGTTATTATTTATCTATTCCTGAGAGTTTATCTTATTTTTTATTTGTTTATTTAAATGAAGTCGACCAGTTGCCTGCCCTTCCTTCCATTATCCGTCACCGAGACAAACTGAACAAAGTTCTGAGGTCGACCTTGTAAAGATAAGGATTCAGGTCTGTCTGCTGTTTACCTTTGCTCCTGCGCGCACTGCCCTTCTCTCCACATTTATGTGTTTGTTTGTTTGTCTATCTAATCTTTTGGGTTTTTATTTCTAATGAGGTCGACCAGTTGTCTATTTATTATTTTTTTTACGACGCATCAAGCTGCGCTGCTTGTCTTTGCTCCTGTGTGCTCGCGCACTCTCACCTTTTCCACTTATTTTTATTTTTGATTTATTTTTTATTTATTTTGTCAATTTAAAAAAAAATACGCATCGTGCTGTGCTGTTTGTGTTTGCTTGAGTGCATTCTCGCGCTCTCGCTTTCTCCACTTTACAATTTTTTTGTTATTATTTATCTATTCCTGAGAGTTTATCTTATTTTTTATTTGTTTATTTAAATGAAGTCGACCAGTTGCCTGCCCTTCCTTCCATTATCCGTCACCGAGACAAACTGAACAAAGTTCTGAGGTCGACCTTGTAAAGATAAGGATTCAGGTCTGTCTGCTGTTTACCTTTGCTCCTGCGCGCACTGCCCTTCTCTCCACATTTATGTGTTTGTTTGTTTGTCTATCTAATCTTTTGCGTTTTTATTTCTAATGAGGTCGACCAGTTGTCTATTTATTATTTTTTTTACTACGCATCAAGCTGCGCTGCTTGTCTTTGCTCCTGTGTGCTCGCGCACTCTCGCCTTTTCCACTTATTTTTATTTTTGATTTATTTTGTCAATTTAAAAAAAAAATACGCATCGTGCTGTGCTGTTTGTGTTTGCTTGAGTGCATTCGCGCGCTCTCGCTTTCTGCACTTTACAATTTATTTTATTATTTATCTATTCCTGAGAGTTTATCTTATTTTTTATTTGTTTATTTAAATGAAGTCGACCAGTTGCCTGCCCTTCCTTCCATTATCCGTCACCGAGACAAACTGAACAAAGTTCTGAGGTCGACCTTGTAAAGATAAGGATTCTGGTCTGTCTGCTGTTTACCTTTGCTCCTGCGCGCACTGCCCTTCTCTCCACATTTATGTGTTTGTTTGTTTGTCTATCTAATCTTTTGGGTTTTTATTTCTAATGAGGTCCACCACTTGTCTATTTATTATTTTATTTACAACGCATCAAGCTGCGCTGCTTGTCTTTGCTCCTGTGTGCTCGCGCACTCTCGCCTTTTCCACTTATTTTTATTTTTGATTTATTTTTGATTTATTTTGTCAATTTAAAAAAAAATACGCATCGTGCTGTGCTGTTTGTGTTTGCTTGAATGCTTTCGCGCGCTCTCGCTTTCTCCACTTTACAATTTTTTTGTTATTATTTATCTATTCCTGAGAGTTTATCTTATTTTTTATTTGTTTATTTAAATGAAGTCGACCAGTTGCCTGCCCTTCCTTCCATTATCCGTCACCGAGACAAAGTGAACAAAGTTCTGAAGGCGACCTTGTAAAGATAAGGATTCAGGTCAGTCTGCTGTTTACCTTTGCTCCTGCGCGCACTGCCCTTCTCTCCACATTTATGTGTTTGTTTGTTTGTCTATCTAATCTTTTGGGTTTTTATTTCTAATGAGGTCGACCAGTTGTCTATTTTTTATTTTTTTTAATACGCATCAACCTGCGCTGCGTGTCTTTGCTCCTGTGTGCTCGCGCACTCTCGCCTTGTCCACTTATTTTTATTTTTGATTTATTTTTGATTTATTTTGTCAAGTTTAAAAAAATACGCATCGTGCTGTGCTGTTTGTGTTTGCTTGAATGCATTCGCGCGCTCTCGCTTTCTCCACTTTACAAATTTTTTGTTATTATTTATCTATTCCTGAGAGTTTATCTTATTTTTTATTTGTTTATTTAAATGAAGTCGACCAGTTGCCTGCCCTTCCTTCCATTATCCGTCACCGAGACAAACTGAACAAAGTTATGAGGTCGACCTTGTAAAGATAAGGATTCAGGTCTGTCTGCTGTTTACCTTTGCTCCTGCGCGGAGTGCCCTTCTCTCCACATTTATGTGTTTGTTTGTTTGTCTATCTAATATTTTGGGTTTTTATTTCTAATGAGGTCGACCAGTTTTCTATTTATTATTTTTTTTACTACGCATCAAGCTGCGCTGCTTGTCTTTGCTCCTGTGTGATCGCGCACTCTCGCCGTTTCCACTTATTTTTATTTTTGATTTATTTTTGATTTATTTTGTCAATTTAAAAAAAAACGCATCGTGCTGTGCTGTTTGTGTTTGCTTGAGTGCATTCGCGCGCTCTCGCTTTCTCCACTTTACAATTTTTTTTATTATTTATCTATTCCTGAGAGTTTATCTTATTTTTTATTTGTTTATTTAAATGAAGTCGACCAGTTGCTTGCCCTTCCTTCCATTATCCGTCACGGAGACAAACTGAACAAAGTTCTGAGGTCGACCTTGTAAAGATAAGGATTCAGGTCTGTCTGCTGTTTACCTTTGCTCCTGCGCGCACTGCCCTTCTCTCCACATTTATGTGTTTGTTTGTTTGTCTATCTAATCTTTTGGGTTTTTATTTCTAATGAGGTCGACCAGTTGTCTATTTATTATTTTTTTTACTACGCATAAAGGTGCGCTGCTGGTCTTTGCTCCTGTGTGCTCGCGCACTCTCGACTTTTCAACTTATTTTTATTTTTGATTTATTTTTGATTTATTTTGTCAATTTTTAATAAAAATACGCATCGTGCTGTGCTGTTTGTGTTTGCTTGAGTGCATTCACGCGCTCTCGCTTTCTCCACTTTACAATTTTTTTGTTATTATTTATCTATTCCTGAGAGTTTATCTTATTTTTTATTTGTTTATTTAAATGAAGTCGACCAGTTGCCTGCCCTTCCTTCCATTATCCGTCACCGAGACAAACTGAACAAAGTTCTGAGGTCGACCTTGTAATGATAAGGATTCAGGTCTGTCTGCTGTTTACCTTTGCTCCTGTGCGCACTGCCCTTCTCTCCACATTTATGTGTTTGTTTGTTTGTCTATCTAATCTTTTGGGTTTTTATTTCTAATGAGGTCGACCAGTTGTCTATTTATTATTTTTTTTACTACGCATCAAGCTGCGCTGCTTGTCTTTGCTCCTGTGTGCTCGCGCACTCTCGCCTTTTCCACTTATTTTTATTTTTGATTTATTTTTCATTTATTTTGTCAATTTAAAAAAAATACGCATCGTGCTGTGCTGTTTCTGTTTGCTTGAGTGCATTCGCGAGCTCTCGCTTTCTCCACTTTACAATTTTTTTGTTATTATTTATCTATTCCTGAGAGTTTATCTTATTTTTTATTTGTTTATTTAAATGAAGTCGACAGGTTGCCTGCCCTTCCTTCCATTATCCGTCACCGATACAAACTGAACAAAGTTCTGAGGTCGACCTTGTAAAGATAAGGATTCAGGTCTGTCTGCTGTTTACCTTTGCTCCTGCGCGCACTGCCCTTCTCTCCACATTTATGTGTTTGTTTGTTTGTCTATCTAATCTTTTGGGTTTTTATTTCTAATGAGGTCGACCAGTTGTCTATTTATTATTTTTTTTACTACGCATCAAGCTGCGCTGCTTGTCTTTGCTCCTGTGTGCTCGCGCACTCTCGCCTTTTCCACTTATTTTTATTTTTGATTTAATTTGATTTATTTTGTCAATTTAAAAAAAATACGCATCGTGCTGTGCTGTTTGTGTTTGCTTGAGTGCATTCGCGCGCTCTCGCTTTTTCCACTTTACAATTTTTTTGTTATTATTTATCTATTCCTGAGAGTTTATCTTATTTTTTATTTGTTTATTTAAATGAAGTCGACCAGTTGCCTGCCATTCCTTCCATTATCCGTCACCGAGACAAACTGAACAAAGTTCTGAGGTCGACCTTGTAAAGATAAGGATTCAGGTCTGTCTGCTGTTTACCTTTGCTCCTGCGCGCACTGCCCTTTTCTCCACATTTATTTGTTTGTTTGTTTGTCTATCTAATCTTTTGGGTTTTTATTTCTAATGAGGTCGACCAGTTGTCTATTTATTATTTTTTTTAATACGCATCAAGCTGCGCTGCTTGTCTTTGCTCCTGTGTGCTCGCGCACTCTCGTCTTTTCCACTTATTTTTATTTTTGATTTATTTTTGATTTATTTTGTCAATTTTAAAAAAAATACGCATCGTGCTGTGCTGTTTGTGTTTGCTTGAGTGCATTCGCGCGCTCTCGCTTTCTCCACTTTACAAATTTTTTGTTATTATTTATCTATTCCTGAGAGTTTATCTTATTTTTTATTTGTTTATTTAAATGAAGTCGACCAGTTGCCTGCCCTTCCTTCCATTATCCGTCACCGAGACAAACTGAACAAAGTTCTGAGGTCGACCTTGTAAAGATAAGGATTCAGGTCTGTCTGCTGTTTACCTTTGCTCCTGCGCGCACTGCCCTTCTCTCCACATTTATGTGTTTGTTTGTTTGTCTATCTAATCTTTTGGGTTTTTATTTCTAATGAGGTCGACCAGTTGTCTATTTATTATTTTTTTTACTACGCATCAAGCTGCGCGGCTTGTCTTTGCTCCTGTGTGCTCGCGCACTCTCGCCTTTTCCACTTATTTTTATTTTTGATTTATTTTGTCATTTTAAAAAAAATACGCATCGTGCTGTGCTGTTTGTGTTTGCTTGAGTGCATTCGCGCGCTCTCGCCTTGTCCACTTTACAATTTTTTTTTATTATTTATCTATTCCTGAGAGTTTATCTCATTTTTTATTTGTTTATTTAAATGAAGTCGACAGGTTGCCTGCCCTTCCTTCCATTATCCGTCACCGAGACAAACTGAACAAAGTTCTGAGGTCGACCTTGTAAAGATAAGGATTCAGGTCTGTCTGCTGTTTACCTTTGCTCCTGCGCGCACTGCCCTTCTCTCCACATTTATGTGTTTGTTTGTTTGTCTATCTAATCTTTTGGGTTTTTATTTCTAATGAGGTCGACCAGTTGTCTATTTATTATTTTTTTTACTACGCATGAAGCTGCGCTGCTTGTCTTTGCTCCTGTGTGCTCGCGCACTCACGCCTTTTCCACTTATTTTTATTTTTGATTTATTTTTGATTTATTTTGTCAATTTTTAAAAAAAATACGCATCGTGCTGTGCTGTTTGTGTTTGCTTGAGTGCATTCGCGCGCTCTCGCTTTCTCCACTTTACAATTTTTTTGTTATTATTTATCTATTCCTGAGAGTTTATCTTATTTTTTATTTGTTTATTTAAATGAAGTCGACCATTTGCCTGCCCTTCCTTCCATTATCCGTCACCGAGACAAACTGAACAAAGTTCTGAGGTCGACCTTGTAAAGATAAGGATTCAGGTCTGTCTGCTGTTTACCTTTGCTCCTGCGCGCACTGCCCTTCTCTCCACATTTATGTGTTTGTTTGTTTGTCTATCTAATCTTTTGGGTTTTTATTTCTAATGAGGTCGACCAGTTGTCTATTTATTATTTTTTTTACTACGCATCAAGCTGCGCTGCTGGTCTTTGCTCCTGTTTGCTCGCGCACTCTAGACTTTTCCACTTATTTTTATTTTTGATTTATTTTTGATTTATTTTGTCAATTTTTAATAAAAATACGCATCGTGCTGTGCTGTTTGTGTTTGCTTGAGTGCATTCACGCGCTCTCGCTTTCTCCACTTTACAATTTTTTTGTTATTATTTATCTATTCCTGAGAGTTTATCTTATTTTTTATTTGTTTATTTAAATGAAGTCGACCAGTTGCCTGCCCTTCCTTCCATTATCCGTCACCGAGACAAACTGAACAAAGTTCTTAGGTCGACCTTGTAATGATAAGGATTCAGGTCTGTCTGCTGTTTACCTTTGCTCCTGCGCGCACTGCCCTTCTCTCCACATTTATATGTTTGTTTGTTTGTCTATCTAATCTTTTGGGTTTTTATTTCTAATGAGGTCGACCAGTTGTCTATTTATTATTTTTTTTACTACGCATCAAGCTGCGCTGCTTGTCTTTGCTCCTGTGTGCTCGCGCACTCTCGCCTTTTCCACTTATTTTTATTTTTGATTTATTTTTGATTTATTTTGTCAATTTAAAAAAATATGCATCGTGCTATGCTGTTTGTGTTTGCTTTAGTGCATTCGCGCGCTCTTGCTTTCTCCACTTTACAATTTTTTTGTTATTATTTATCTATTCCTGAGAGTTTATCTTATTTTTTATTTGTTTATTTAAATGAAGTCGACCAGTTGCCTGCCCTTCCTTCCATTATCCGTCACCGAGACAAACTGAACAAAGTTCTGAGGTCGACCTTGTAAAGATAAGGATTCAGGTCTGTCTGCTGTTTACCTTTGCTCCTGCACGCACTGCCCTTCTCTCCACATTTATGTGTTTGTTTGTTTGTCTATCTAATCTTTTGGGTTTTTATTTCTAATGAGGTCGACCTGTTGTCTATTTATTATTTTTTTTACTACGCATCAAGCTGCGCTGCTTGTCTTTGCTCCTGTGTGCTCGAGCACTCTCGCCTTTTCCACTTATTTTTATTTTTGATTTATTTTGTCAATTTTAAAAAAAAATACGCATCGTGCTGTGCTGTTTGTGTTTGCTTGAGTGCATTCGCGCGCTCTCGCTTTCTCCACTTTACAATTTTTTTTGTTATTATTTATCTATTCCTGAGAGTTTATCTTATTTTTTATTTGTTTATTTAAATGAAGTCGACTAGGTGCCTGCCCTTCCTTCCATTATCCGTCACCGAGACAAACTGAACAAAGTTCTGAGGTCGCCCTTGTAAATATAAGGATTCAGGTCTGTCTGCTGTTTACCTTTGCTCCTGCGCGCACTGCCCTTCTCTCCACATTTATGTGTTTGTTTGTTTGTCTATCTAATCTTTTGGGTTTTTATTTCTAATGAGGTCGACCAGTTGTCTATTTATTATTTTTTTTACTACGCATCAAGCTGCGCTGCTTGTCTTTGCTCCTGTGTGCTCGCGCACTCTCGCCTTTTCCACTTATTTTTATTTTTGATTTATTTTGTCAATTTAATAAAAAAATACGCATCGTGCTGTGCTGTTTGTGTTTGCTTGAGTGCATTCGCGCGCTCTCGCTTTCTCCACTTTACAATTTTTTGTTATTATTTATCTATTCCTGAGAGTTTATCTTATTTTTTATTTGTTTATTTAAATGAAGTCGACCAGTTGCCTGCCCTTCCTTCCATTATCCGTCACCGAGACAAACTGAACAAAGTTCTGAGGTCGACCTTGTAAAGATAAGGATTCAGGTCTGTCTGCTGTTTACCTTTGCTCCTGCGCGCACTGCCCTTCTCTCCACATTTATGTGTTTGTTTGTTTGTCTATCTAATCTTTTGGGTTTTTATTTCTAATGAGGTCGACCAGTTGTCTATTTATTATTTTTTTTACTACGCATCAAGCTGCGCTGCTTGTCTTTGCTCCTGTGTGCTCGCGCACTCTCGCCTTTTCCACTTATTTTTATTTTTGATTTATTTTTGATTTATTTTGTCAATTTTTAAAAAAAAATACGCATCGTGCTGTGCTGTTAGTGTTTGCTTGAGTGCATTCACGCGCTCTCGCTTTCTCCACTTTACAATTTTTTTGTTATTATTTATCTATTCCTGAGAGTTTATCTTATTTTTTATTTGTTTATTTAAATGAAGTCGACCACTTACCTGCCCTTCCTTCCATTATCCGTCACCGAGACAAACTGAACAAAGTTCTGAAGTCGACCTTGTAAAGATAAGGATTCAGGTCTGTCTGCTGTTTCCCTTTGCTCCTGCCCGCACTGCACTTCTCTCCACATTTATGTGTTTGTTTGTTTGTCTATCTAATCTTTTGGGTTTTTATTTCTAATGAGGTCGACCAGTTGTCTATTCATTATTTTTTTTACTACGCATCAAGGTGCGCTGCTTGTCTTTGCACCTGTGTACTCGCGCACTCTCGCCTTTACCACTTATTTTTATTTTTGATTTATTTTTTATTTATTTTGTCAATTTAAAAAAAATACGCATCGTGCTGTGCTGTTTGTGTTTGCTTGAGTGCATTCGCGCCCTCTCGCTTTCTCCACTTTACAATTTTTTTTGTTATTATTTATCTATTCCTGAGAGTTTATCTTATTTTTTATTTGTTTATTTAAATGAAGTCGACCAGTTGCCTGCCCTTTCTTCCATTATCCATCACCGAGACAAACTGAACAAAGTTCTGAGGTCGACCTTGGTAAGATAAGGATTCAGGTCTGTCTGCTGTTTACCTTTGCTCCTGCGCGCACTGCCCTTCTCTCCACAGTTATGTGTTTGTTTGTTTGTCTATCTAATCTTTTGGGTTTTTATTTCTAATGAGGTCGACCAGTTGTCTATTTATTATTTTTTTTACTACGCATCAAGCTGCGCTGCTTGTCTTTACTCCTGTGTGCTCGCGCACTGTCGCCTTTTCCACTTATTTTTATTTTTGATTTATTTTTGATTTATTTTGTCAATTTTAAAAAAAAATACGCATCGTGCTGTGCTGTTTGTGTTTGCTTGACTGCATTCTCGCACTCTCGCTTTCTCCACTTTACAATTTTTTTGTTATTATTTATCTATTCCTGAGAGTTTATCTTATTTTTTATTTGTTTATTTAAATGAAGTCGACCAGTTGCCTGCCCTTCCTTCCATTATCCGTCATCGAGACAAACTGAACAAAGTTCTGAGGTCGACCTTGTAAAGATAAGGATTCAGGTCTGTCTGCTGTTTACCTTTGCTCCTGCGCGCACTGCCCTTCTCTCCACATTTATGTGTTTGTTTGTTTGTCTATCTAATCTTTTGGGTTTTTATTTCTAATGAGGTCGACCAGTTGTCTATGTATAATTTTTTTTACTACGCATCAAGCTGCGCTGCTTGTCTTTGCTCCTGTGTGCTCGCGCACTCTCGCTTTTTCCACTTATTTTTATTTTTGATTGATTTATTTTGTCAATTTAAAAATAAATACGCATCGTGCTGTGCTGTTTGTGTTTGCTTGAGTGCATTCGCGCGCTCTCGCTTTCTCCACTTTACAATTTTTTTGTTATTATTTATCTATTCCTGAGAGTTTATCTTATTTTTTATTTGTTTATTTAAATGAAGTCGACCAGTTGCCTGCCCTTCCTTCCATTATCTGTCACCGAGACAAACTGAACAAAGTTCTGAGGTCGACCTTGTAAAGATAAGGATTCAGGTCTGTCTGCTGTTTACCTTTGCTCCTGCGCGCACTGCCCTTCTCTCCACATTTATGTGTTTGTTTGTTTGTCTATCTAATCTTTTGGGTTTTTATTTCTAATGAGGTCGACCAGTTGTCTATTTATTATTTTTTTTACTACGCATCAAGCTGCGCTGCTTGTCTTTGCTCCTGTGTGCTCGCGCACTCTCGCCTTTTCCACTTATTTTTATTTTTGATTGATTTATTTTGTCATTTAAAAAAAAATACGCATCGTGCTGTGCTGTTTGTGTTTGCTTGAGTGCATTCGCGCGCTCTCGCTTTCTCCACTTTACAATTTTTTTTGTTATTATTTATCTATTCCTGAGAGTTTATCTTATTTTTTATTTGTTTATTTAAATGAAGTCGACTAGGTGCCTGCCCTTCCTTCCATTATCCGTCACCGAGACAAACTGAACAAAGTTCTGAGGTCGCCCTTGTAAAGATAAGGATTCAGGTCTGTCTGCTGTTTACCTTTGCTCCTGCGCGCACTGCCCTTCTCTCCACATTTATGTGTTTGTTTGTTTGTCTATCTAATCTTTTGGGTTTTTATTTCTAATGAGGTCGACCAGTTGTCTATTTATTATTTTTTTTACTACGCATCAAGCTGCGCTGCTTGTCTTTGCTCCTGTGTGCTCGCGCACTCTCGCCTTTTCCACTTATTTTTATTTTTGATTTATTTTGTCAATTTAATAAAAAAAATACGCATCGTGCTGTGCTGTTTGTGTTTGCTTGAGTGCATTCGCGCGCTCTCGCTTTCTCCACTTTACAATTTTTTGTTATTATTTATCTATTCCTGAGAGTTTATCTTATTTTTTATTTGTTTATTTAAATGAAGTCGACCAGTTGCCTGCCCTTCCTTCCATTATCCGTCACCGAGACAAACTGAACAAAGTTCTGAGGTCGACCTTGTAAAGATAAGGATTCAGGTCTGTCTGCTGTTTACCTTTGCTCCTGCGCGCACTGCCCTTCTCTCCACATTTATGTGTTTGTTTGTTTGTCTATCTAATCTTTTGGGTTTTTATTTCTAATGAGGTCGACCAGTTGTCTATTTATTATTTTTTTTACTACGCATCAAGCTGCGCTGCTTGTCTTTGCTCCTGTGTGCTCGCGCACTCTCGCCTTTTCCACTTATTTTTATTTTTGATTTATTTTTGATTTATTTTGTCAATTTTTAAAAAAAAATACGCATCGTGCTGTGCTGTTAGTGTTTGCTTGAGTGCATTCACGCGCTCTCGCTTTCTCCACTTTACAATTTTTTTGTTATTATTTATCTATTCCTGAGAGTTTATCTTATTTTTTATTTGTTTATTTAAATGAAGTCGACCACTTACCTGCCCTTCCTTCCATTATCCGTCACCGAGACAAACTGAACAAAGTTCTGAAGTCGACCTTGTAAAGATAAGGATTCAGGTCTGTCTGCTGTTTCCCTTTGCTCCTGCCCGCACTGCACTTCTCTCCACATTTATGTGTTTGTTTGTTTGTCTATCTAATCTTTTGGGTTTTTATTTCTAATGAGGTCGACCAGTTGTCTATTCATTATTTTTTTTACTACGCATCAAGGTGCGCTGCTTGTCTTTGCACCTGTGTACTCGCGCACTCTCGCCTTTACCACTTATTTTTATTTTTGATTTATTTTTTATTTATTTTGTCAATTTAAAAAAAATACGCATCGTGCTGTGCTGTTTGTGTTTGCTTGAGTGCATTCGCGCCCTCTCGCTTTCTCCACTTTACAATTTTTTTTGTTATTATTTATCTATTCCTGAGAGTTTATCTTATTTTTTATTTGTTTATTTAAATGAAGTCGACCAGTTGCCTGCCCTTTCTTCCATTATCCATCACCGAGACAAACTGAACAAAGTTCTGAGGTCGACCTTGTAAAGATAAGGATTCAGGTCTGTCTGCTGTTTACCTTTGCTCCTGCGCGCACTGCCCTTCTCTCCACAGTTATGTGTTTGTTTGTTTGTCTATCTAATCTTTTGGGTTTTTATTTCTAATGAGGTCGACCAGTTGTCTATTTATTATTTTTTTTACTACGCATCAAGCTGCGCTGCTTGTCTTTACTCCTGTGTGCTCGCGCACTGTCGCCTTTTCCACTTATTTTTATTTTTGATTTATTTTTGATTTATTTTGTCAATTTTAAAAAAAAATACGCATCGTGCTGTGCTGTTTGTGTTTGCTTGACTGCATTCTCGCACTCTCGCTTTCTCCACTTTACAATTTTTTTGTTATTATTTATCTATTCCTGAGAGTTTATCTTATTTTTTATTTGTTTATTTATATGAAGTCGACCAGTGGCCTGCCCTTCCTTCCATTATCCGTCACCGAGACAAACTGAACAAAGTTCTGAGGTCGACCTTGCAAAGATAAGGATTCAGGTCTGTCTGCTGTTTACCTTTGCTCCTGCGCGCACTGCCCTTCTCTCCACATTTATGTGTTTGTTTGTTTGTCTATCTAATCTTTTGGGTTTTTATTTCTAATGAGGTCGACCAGTTGTCTATGTATAATTTTTTTTACTACGCATCAAGCTGCGCTGCTTGTCTTTGCTCCTGTGTGCTCGCGCACTCTCGCTTTTTCCACTTATTTTTATTTTTGATTGATTTATTTTGTCAATTTAAAAATAAATACGCATCGTGCTGTGCTGTTTGTGTTTGCTTGAGTGCATTCGCGCGCTCTCGCTTTCTCCACTTTACAATTTTTTTGTTATTATTTATCTATTCCTGAGAGTTTATCTTATTTTTTATTTGTTTATTTAAATGAAGTGGACCAGTTGCCTGCCCTTCCTTCCATTATCTGTCACCGAGACAAACTGAACAAAGTTCTGAGGTCGACCTTGTAAAGATAAGGATTCAGGTCTGTCTGCTGTTTACCTTTGCTCCTGCGCGCACTGCCCTTCTCTCCACATTTATGTGTTTGTTTGTTTGTCTATCTAATCTTTTGGGTTTTTATTTCTAATGAGGTCGACCAGTTGTCTATTTATTATTTTTTTTACTACGCATCAAGCTGCGCTGCTTGTCTTTGCTCCTGTGTGCTCGCGCACTCTCGCCTTTTCCACTTATTTTTATTTTTGATTGATTTATTTTGTCATTTAAAAAAAAATACGCATCGTGCTGTGCTGTTTGTGTTTGCTTGAGTGCATTCGCGCGCTCTCGCTTTCTCTACTTTACAATTTTTTTGTTATTATTTATCTATTCCTGAGAGTTTATCTTATTTTTTATTTGTTTATTTAAATGAAGTCGACCAGTTGCCTGCCCTTCCTTCCATTATCCATCACCGAGACAAACTGAACAAAGTTCTGAGGTCGACCTTGTAAAGATAAGGATTCAGGTCTGTCTGCTGTTTACCTTTGCTCCTGCGCGCACTGCCCTTCTCTCCACATTTATGTGTTTGTTTGTTATCTAATATTTTGGGTTTTTATTTCTAATGAGGTCGACCAGTTGTCTATTTATTATTTTTTTTACTACGCATCAAGCTGCGCTGCTTGTCTTTGCTCCTGTGTGCTCGCGCACTCTCGCCTTTTCCACTTATTTTTATTTTTGATTTATTTTTGATTTATTTTGTCAATTTAAAAAAAAATATGCATCGTGCTGTGCTGTTTGTGTTTGCTTGAGTGCATTTGCGCGCTGTCGCTTTCTCCACTTTACAATTTTTTTTGTTATTATTTATCTATTCCTGAGAGTTTATCTTATTTTTTATTTGTTTATTTAAATGAAGTCGACCAGTTGCCTGCCCTTCCTTCCATTATCCGTCACCGAGACAAACTGAACAAAGTTCTGAGGTCGACCTTGTAATGATAAGGATTCAGGTCTGTCTGCTGTTTACGTTTGCTCCTGCGCGCACTGCCCTTCTCTCCACATTTATGTGTTTGTTTGTTTGTCTATCTAATCTTTTGGGTTTTTATTTCTAATGAGGTCGACCAGTTGTCTATTCATTATTTTTTTTACTACGCATCAAGCTGCGCTGCTTGTCTTTGCTCCTGTGTGCTCGCGCACTCTCGCCTTTTCCACTTATTTTTATTTTTTATTTATTTTTGATTTATTTTGTCAATTTTAAACAAAAAATACGCATCGTGCTGTGCTGTTTGTGTTTGCTTGAGTACATTAGCGCGCTCTCGCTTTCTCCACTTTACAATTTTTTTGTTATTATTTACCTATTCCTGAGAGTTTATCTTATTTTTTATTTGTTTATTTAAATGAAGTCGACCAGTTGCCTGCCCTTCCTTCCATTATCCGTCACCGAGACAAACTGAACAAAGTTCTGAGGTCGACCTTGTTAAGATAAGGATTCAGGTCTGTCTGCTGTTTACCTTTGCTCCTGCGCGCACTGCCCTTCTCTCCACATTTATGTGTTTGTTTGTTTGTCTATCTAATCTTTTGGGTTTTTATTTCTAATGAGGTCGACCAGTTGTCTATTTATTATTTTTTTTACTACGCATCAAGCTGCGCTGCTTGCCTTTGCTCCTGTATGCTCGCGCACTCTCGCCTTTTCCACTTATTTTTATTTTTGATTTATTTTTGATTTATTTTGTCAATTTTTTAAAAAAATACGCATCGTGCTGTGCTGTTTGTGTTTGCTTGAGTGCATTCGCGCGCTCTCGCTTTCTCCACTTTACAATTTTTTTGTTATTATTTATCTATTCCTGAGAGTTTATCTTATTTTTTATTCGTTTATTTAAATGAAGTCGACCAGTTGCCTGCCCTTCCTTCCATTATCCGTCACCGAGACAAACTGAACAAAGTTCTGAGGTCGACCTTGTAAAGATAAGGATTCAGGTCTGTCTGCTGTTTACCATTGCTCCTGCGCGCACTGCCCTTCTCTCCACATTTATGTGTTTGTTTGTTTGTCTATCTAATCTTTTGGGTTTTTATTTCTAATGAGGTCGACCAGTTGTGTATTTATTATTTTTTTTACTACGCATCAAGCTGCGCTGCTTGTCTTTGCTCCTGTGTGCTCGCGCACTCTCGCCTTTTCCACATATTTTTATTTTTGATTTATTTTTGATTTATTTTTTCAGTTTTTAAAAAAAAATACGCATCGTGCTGTGCTGTTTGTGTTTGCTTGAGTGCATTCGCGCGCTCTCGCTTTCTCCACTTTACAATATTTTTGTTATTATTTATCTATTCCTGAGAGTTTATCTTATTTTTTATTTGTTTATTTAAATGAAGTCGACCAGTTGCCTGCCCTTCCTTCCATTATCCGTCACCGAGACAAACTGAACAAAGTTCTGAGGTCGACCTTGTAAAGATAAGGATTCAGGTCTGTCTGCTGTTTACCTTTGCTCCTGCGCGCACTGCCCTTCTCTCCACATTTATGTGTTTGTTTGTTATCTAATATTTTGGGTTTTTATTTCTAATGAGGTCGACCAGTTGTCTATTTATTATTTTTTTTACTACGCATCAAGCTGCGCTGCTTGTCTTTGCTCCTGTGTGCTCGCGCACTCTCGCCTTTTCCACTTATTTTTATTTTTGATTTATTTTTGATTTATTTTGTCAATTTAAAAAAAAATATGCATCGTGCTGTGCTGTTTGTGTTTGCTTGAGTGCATTTGCGCGCTGTCGCTTTCTCCACTTTACAATTTTTTTTGTTATTATTTATCTATTCCTGAGAGTTTATCTTATTTTTTATTTGTTTATTTAAATGAAGTCGACCAGTTGCCTGCCCTTCCTTCCATTATCCTTCACCGAGACAAACTGAACAAAGTTCTGAGGTCGACCTTGTAAAGATAAGGATTCAGGTCTGTCTGCTGTTTACGTTTGCTCCTGCGCGCACTGCCCTTCTCTCCACATTTATGTGTTTGTTTGTTTGTCTATCTAATCATTTGGGTTTTTATTTCTAATGAGGTCGACCAGTTGTCTATTCATTATTTTTTTTACTACGCATCAAGCTGCGCTGCTTGTCTTTGCTCCTGTGTGCTCGCGCACTCTCGCCTTTTCCACTTATTTTTATTTTTTATTTATTTTTGATTTATTTTGTCAATTTTAAACAAAAAATACGCATCGTGCTGTGCTGTTTGTGTTTGCTTGAGTACATTAGCGCGCTCTCGCTTTCTCCACTTTACAATTTTTTTGTTATTATTTACCTATTCCTGAGAGTTTATCTTATTTTTTATTTGTTTATTTAAATGAAGTCGACCAGTTGCCTGCCCTTCCTTCCATTATCCGTCACCGAGACAAACTGAACAAAGTTCTGAGGTCGACCTTGTTAAGATAAGGATTCAGGTCTGTCTGCTGTTTACCTTTGCTCCTGCGCGCACTGCCCTTCTCTCCACATTTATGTGTTTGTTTGTTTGTCTATCTAATCTTTTGGGTTTTTATTTCTAATGAGGTCGACCAGTTGTCTATTTATTATTTTTTTTACTACGCATCAAGCTGCGCTGCTTGCCTTTGCTACTGTATGCTCGCGCACTCTCGCCTTTTCCACTTATTTTTATTTTTGATTTATTTTTGATTTATTTTGTCAATTTTTTAAAAAAATACGCATCGTGCTGTGCTGTTTGTGTTTGCTTGAGTGCATTCGCGCGCTCTCGCTTTCTCCACTTTACAATTTTTTTATTATTATTTATCTATTCCTGAGAGTTTATCTTATTTTTTATTCGTTTCTTTAAATGAAGTCGACCAGTTGCCTGCCCTTCCTTCCATTATCCGTCACCGAGACAAACTGAACAAAGTTCTGAGGTCGACCTTGTAAAGATAAGGATTCAGGTCTGTCTGCTGTTTACCATTGCTCCTGCGCGCACTGCCCTTCTCTCCACATTTATGTGTTTGTTTGTTTGTCTATCTAATCTTTTGGGTTTTTATTTCTAATGAGGTCGACCAGTTGTCTATTTATTATTTTTTTTACTACGCATCAAGCTGCGCTGCTTGTCTTTGCTCCTGTGTGCTCGCGCACTCTCGCCTTTTCCACATATTTTTATTTTTGATTTATTTTTGATTTATTTTTTCAGTTTTTAAAAAAAAATACGCATCGTGCTGTGCTGTTTGTGTTTGCTTGAGTGCATTCGCGCGCTCTCGCTTTCTCCACTTTACAATTTTTTTGTTATTATTTATCTATTCCTGAGAGTTTATCTTATTTTTTATTTGTTTATTTAAATGAAGTCGACCAGTTGCCTGCCCTTCCTTCCATTATCCGTCACCGAGACAAACTGAACAAAGTTCTGAGGTCGACCTTGTAAAGATAAGGATTCAGGTCTGTCTGCTGTTTACCTTTGCTCCTGCGCGCACTGCCCTTCTCTCCACATTTATCTGTTTGTTTGTCTGTCTATCTAATCTTTTGGGTTTTTATTTCTAATGAGGTCGACCAGTTGTCTATTTATTATTTTTTTTACTACGCATCAAGCTGCGCTGCTTGTCTTTGCTCCTGTGTGCTCGCGCACTCTCGCCTTTTCCACTTATTTTTATTTTTGATTTATTTTTGATTTATTTTGTCAATTTTTTAAAAAAATACGCATCGTGCTGTGCTGTTTGTGTTTGCTTGAGTGCATTCGCGCGCTCTCGCTTTCTCCACTTTTCAATTTTTTTGTTATTATTTATCTATTCCTGAGAGTTTATCTTATTTTTTATTTGTTTATTTAAATGAAGTCGACCAGTTGCCTGCCCTTCCTTCCATTATCCGTCACCGAGTCAAACTGAACAAAGTTCTGAGGTCGACCTTGTAAAGATAAGGATTCAGGTCTCTCTGCGGTTTACCTTTGCTCCTGCGCGCACTGCCCTTCTCTCCACATTTATGTGTTTGTTTGTTTGTCTATCTAATCTTTTGGGTTTTTATTTCTAATGAGGTCGACCAGTTGTCTATTTATTATTTTTTTTACTACGCATCAAGCTGCGCTGCTTGTCTTTGCTCCTGTGTGCTCGCGCACTCTCGCCTTTTCCACTTATTTTTATTTTTGATTTATTTTTGATTTATTTTGTCAATTTAAAAAAAATACGCATCGTGCTTTGCTGTTTGTGTTTGCTTGAGTGCATTCGCGCGCTCTCGCTTTCTCCACTTTACAATTTTTTTGTTATTATTTATCTATTCCTGAGAGTTTATCTTATATTTTATTGGTTTATTTAAATGAAGTCGACCAGTTGCCTGCCCTTCCTTCCATTATCCGTCACCGAGACAAACTGAACAAAGTTCTGAGGTCGACCTTGTAAAGATAAGGATTCAGGTCTGTCTGCTGTTTACCTTTGCTCCTGCGCGCACTGCCCTTCTCTCCACATTTATGTGTTTGTTTGTTTGTCTATCTAATCTTTTGGGTTTTTATTTCTAATGAGGTCGACCAGTTGTCTATTTATTATTTTTTTTACTACGCATCATGCTGCGCTGCTTGTCTTTGCTCCTGTGTGCTCGCGCACTCTCGCCTTTTCCACTTATTTTTATTTTTGATTTATTTTTGATTTATTTTGTCAATTTTTTAAAAAATACGCATCGTGCTGTGCTGTTTGTGTTTGCTTGAGTGCATTCGCGCGCTCTCGCTTTCTACACTTTACAATTTTTTTTGTTATTATTTATCTATTCCTGAGAGTTTATCTTATTTTTTATTTGTTTATTTAAATGAAGTCGACCAGTTGCCTGCCCTTCCTTCCATTATCCGTCACCGAGACAAACTGAACAAAGTTCTGAGGTGGACCTTGTAAAGATAAGGATTCAGGTCTGTCTGCTGTTTACCTTTGCTCCTGCGCGCACTGCCCTTCTCTCCACATTTATGTGTTTGTTTGTTTGTCTATCTAATCTTTTGGGTTTTTATTTCTAATGAGGTCGACCAGTTGTCTATTTATTATTTTTTTTTTACTACGCATCAAGCTGCGCTGCTTGTCTTTGCTCCTGTGTGCTCGCGCACTCTCGCCTTTTCCACTTATTTTTATTTTTGATTTATTTTTGATTTATTTTCTCAATTTAAAAAAAAATATGCATCGTGCTGTGCTGTTTGTGTTTGCTTGAGTGCATTTGCGCGCTGTCGCTTTCTCCACTTTACAATTTTTTGTTATTATTTATCTATTCCTGAGAGTTTATCTTATTTTTTATTTGTTTATTTAAATGAAGTCGACCAGTTGCCTGCCCTTCCTTCCATTATCCGTCACCGAGACAAACTGAACAAAGTTCTGAGGTCGACCTTGTAAAGATAAGGATTCAGGTCTGTCTGCTGTTTACCTTTGCTCCTGCGCGCACTGCCCTTCTCTCCACATTTATGTGTTTGTTTGTTTGTCTATCTAATCTTTTGGGTTTTTATTTCTAATGAGGTCGACCAGTTGTCTATTTATTATTTTTTTTACTACGCATCAAGCTGCGCTGCTTGTCTTTGCTCCTGTGTGCTTGCGCACTCTCGCCTTTTCCACTTATTTTTATTTTTGATTGATTTATTTTGTCATTTAAAAAAAATACGCATCGTGCTGTGCTGTTTGTGTTTGCTTGAGTGCATTCGCGCGCTCTCGCTTTCTCCACTTTACAATTTTTTTGTTATTATTTATCTATTCCTGAGAGTTTATCTTATTTTTTATTTGTTTATTTAAATGAAGTCGACCAGTTGCCTGCCCTTCCTTCCATTATCCGTCACCGAGACAAACTGAACAAAGTTCTGAGGTCGACCTTGTAAAGATAAGGATTCAGGTCTGTCTGCTGTTTACCTTTGCTCCTGCGCGCACTGCCCTTCTCTCCACATTTATGTGTTTGTTTGTTTGTCT
>NW_025959891.1:90853-126388 GCF_023159225.1 Perognathus longimembris pacificus | reverse complement strand
TCCTGTGTGCTCGCGCACTCTCTCCTTTTCCACTTATTTTTATTTTTGACTTATTTTGTCAATTTTAAAAAAAAATTCGCATCGTGCTGTGCTGTTTGTGTTTGCTTGAGTGCATTCGCGCGCTCTCGCTTTCTCCACTTTACAATTATTTTGTTATTATTTATCTATTCCTGAGAGTTTATCTTATTTTTTATTTGTTTATTTTAATGAAGTCGACCAGTTGCCTGCCCTTACATCCATTATCCGTCACCGAGACAAAATGAACAAAGTTCTGAGGTCGACCTTGTAAAGATAAGGATTCAGGTCTGTCTGCTGTTTACCTTTGCTCCTGCGCACACTGCCCTTCTCTCCACATTTATGTTTTTGTTTGTTTGTCTATCTAATCTTTTGGGTTTTTATTTCTAATGAGGTCGACCAGTTGTCTATTTATTATTTTTTTTTACTACGCATCAAGCTGCGCTGCTTGTCTTTGCTCCTGTGTGCTCGCGCACTCTCGCCTTTTCCACTTATTTTTATTTTTGATTTATTTTTGGTTTATTTTGTCAATTTTAAAAAAAAATATGCATCGTGCTGTGCTGTTTGAGTTTGCTTGAGTGCTTTCGGGTGCTCTCGCTTTCTCCACTTTACAATTTTTTTGTTATTATTTATCTATTCCTGAGAGTTTATCTTATTTTTTATTTGTTTATTTAAATGAAGTCGACCAGTTGCCTGCCCTTCCTTCCATTATTCGTCACCGAGACAAACTGAACAAAGTTCTGAGGTCGACCTTGTAAAGATAAGGATTCAGGTCTGTCTGCTGTTTACCTTTGCTCCTGCGCGCACTGCCCTTCTCTCCACATTTATGTGTTTGTTTGTTTGTCTATCTAATCTTTTGGGTTTTTATTTCTAATGAGGTCGACCAGTTGTCTATTTATTATTTTTTTACTACGCATCAAGCTGCGCTGCTTGTCTTTGCTCCTGTGTGCTCGCGCACTCTCGCCTTTCCCACTTATTTTTATTTTTGATTTATTTTTGATTTATTTTGTCAATTTTAAAAAAAAATACGCATCGTGCTGTGCTGTTTGTGTTTGCTTGAGTGCATTCGCGCGCTCTCGCTTTCTCCACTTTACAATTTTTTTTTTATTATTTATCTATTCCTGAGAGTTTATCTTATTTTTTATTTGTTTATTTAAATGAAGTCGACCAGTTGCCTGCCCTTCCTTCCATTATCCGTCACCGAGACAAACTGAACAAAGTTCTGAGATCGACCTTGTAAAGATAAGGATTCAGGTCTGTCTGCTGTTTACCTTTGCTCCTGCACGCACTGCCCTTCTCTCCACATTTATGTGTTTGTTTGTCTATCTAATCTTTTGGGATTTTAATTCTAATGAGGTCGACCAATTGTCTATTTATTATTATTTTTACTACGCATCAAGCTGCGCTGCTTGTCTTTGCTCCTGTGTGCTCGCGCACTCTCGCCTTTTCCACTTATTTTATTTTTGATTTATTTTGTCAATTTTAAAAAAAAATACGCATCGTGCTGTGCTGTTTGTGTTTGCTTGAGTGCATTCGCGCGCTCTCGCTTTCTCCACTTTACAAGTATTTTGTTATTATTTATCTATTCCTGAGAGTTTATCTTATTTTTTATTTGTTTATTTAAATGAAGTCGACCAGTTGCCTGCCCTTCCTTCCATTATCCGTCACCGAGACAAACTGAACAAAGTTCTGAGGTCGACCTTGTAAAGATAAGGATTCAGGTCTGTCTGCTGTTTACCTTTGCTCCTGCGCGCACTGCCCTTCTCTCCACATTTATGTGTTTGTTTATTTGTCTATCTAATCTTTTGGGGTTTTATTTCTAATGAGGTCGACCAGTTGTCTATTTATTATTTTTTTCACTACGCATCAAGCTGCGCTGCTTGTCTTTGCTCCTGTGTGCTCGCGCACTCTCGCCTTTTCCACTTATTTTTATTTTTGATTTATTTTTGAATTATTTTGTCAATTTAAAAAAAAATACGCATCGTGCTGTGCTGTTTGTGTTTGCTTGAGTGCATTCGCGCGCTCTCGCTTTCTCCACTTTACAATTTTTTTGTTATTATTTATCTATTCCTGAGAGTTTATCTTATTTTTTATTTGTTTATTTAAATGAAGTCGACCAGTTGCCTGCCCTTCCTTCCATTATCCGTCACCGAGACAAACTGAACAAAGTTGTGAGGTCGACCTTGTAAAGATAAGGATTCAGGTCTGTCTGCTGTTTACCTTTGCTCCTGCGCGCACTGCCCTTCTCTCCACATTTCTGTGTTTGTTTGTCTATCTAATCTTTTGGGGTTTTATTTCTAATGAGGTCGACCAGTTGTCTATTTATTATTTTTTTTACTACGCATCAAGCTGCACTGCTTCTCTTTGATCCTGTGTGCTCGCGCACTCTCGCCTTTTCCACTTATTTTAATTTTGATTTATTTTTGATTTATTTTGTCAATTTTAAAAAAAAATACGCATCGTGCTGTGCTGTTTGTGTTTGCTTGAGTGCATTCGCGCGCTCTCGCTTTCTCCACTTTACAATTATTTTGTTATTATTTATCTATTCCTGAGAGTTTATCTTATTTTTTATTTGTTTATTTAAATGAAGTCGACCAGTTGCCTGCCCTTCCTTCCATTATCCGTCACCGAGACAAACTGAACAAAGTTCTGAGGTCGACCTTGTAAAGATAAGGATTCAGGTCTGTCTGCTGTTTACCTTTGCTCCTGCACGCACTGCCCTTCTCTCCACATTTATGTGTTTGTTTGTTTGTCTATCTAATCTTTTGGGTTTTTATTTCTAATGAGGTCGACCAGTTGTCTATTTATTATTTTTTTTACTACGCATCAAGCTGCGCTGCTTGTCTTTGCTCCTGTGTGCTCGCGCACCTCTCGCCTTTTCCACTTATTTTTATTTTTGATTTATTTTTGATTTATTTTGTCAATTTAAAAAAAATACGCATCGGGCTGTGCTGTTTGTGTTTGCTTGAGTGCATTCGCGCGCTCTCGCTTTCTCCACTTTACAATTTTTTGTTATTATTTATCTATTCCTGAGAGTTTATCTTATTTTTTATTTGTTTATTTAAATGAAGTCGACCAGTTGCCTGCCCTTCCTTCCATTATCCGTCACCGAGACAAACTGAACAAAGTTCTGAGGTCGACCTTGTAAAGATAAGGATTCAGGTCTGTCTGCTGTTTATGTTTGCTCCTGCGCGCACTGCCCTTCTCTCCACATTTATGTGTTTGTTTGTTTGTCTATCTAATCTTTTGGGTTTTTATTTCTAATGAGGTCGACCAGTTGTCTATTATTTTTTTTACTACGCATCAAGCTGCGCTGCTTGTCTTTGCTCCTGTGTGCTCGCGCACTCTCGCCTTTTCCACTTATTTTTATTTTTGATTTATTTTTGATTTATTTTGTCAATTTTAAGAAAAAATACGCATCGTGCTGTGCTGTTTGTGTTTGCTTGAGTGCATTCGCGCGCTCTCGCTTTCTCCACTTTACAATTTTTTTTGTTATTATTTATCTATTCCTGAGAGTTTATCTTATTTTTTATTTGTTTATTTAAATGAAGTCGACCAGTTGCCTGCCCTTCCTTCCATTATCCGTCACCGAGACAAACTGAACAAAGTTCTGAGGTCGACCTTGTAAAGATAAGGATTCAGGTCTGTCTGCTGTTTACCTTTGCTCCTACGCGCACTGCCCTTCTCTCCACATATATGTGTTTGTTTGTTTGTCTATCTAATCTTTTGGGTTTTTATTTCTAATGAGGTCGACCAGTTGTCTATTTATTATTTTTTTTACTACGCATCAAGCTGCGCTGCTTGTCTTTGCTCCTGTGTGCTTGCGCACTCTCGCCTTTTCCACTTATTTTTATTTTTGATTTATTTTTGATTTATTTTGTCAATTTAAAAAAAAATACGCATCGTGCTGTGCTGTTTGTGTATGCGTGAGTGCATTCGCGCGCTCTCGCTTGCTCCACTTTACAATTTTTTTGTTATTATTTATCTATTCCTGAGAGTTTATCTTATTTTTTATTTGTTTATTTAAATGAAGTCGACCAGTTGCCTGCCCTTCCTTCCATTATCCGTCACCGAGACAAACTGAACAAAGATGTGAGTTCGACCTTGTAAAGATAAGGATTCAGGTCTGTCTGCTGTTTACCTTTGCTCCTGCGCGCACTGCCCTTCTCTCCACATTTATGTGTTTGTTTGTCTATCTAATCTTTTGGGTTTTTATTTCCAATGAGGTCGACCAGTTGTCTATTTATTATTTTTTTTACTACGCATCAAGCTGCACTGCTTCTCTTTGATCCTGTGTGCTCGCGCACTCTCGCCTTTTCCACTTATTTTTATTTTTGATTTATTTTTGATTTATTTTGTCAATTTTAAAAAAAAATACGCATCGTGCTGTGCTGTTTGTGTTTGCTTGAGTGCATTCGCGCGATCTCGCTTTCTCCACTTTACAATTATTTTGTTATTATTTATCTATTCCTGAGAGTTTATCTTATTTTTTATTTGTTTATTTAAATGAAGTCGACCAGTTGCCTGCCCTTCCTTCCATTATCCGTCACCGAGACAAACTGAACAAAGTTCTGAGGTCGACCTTGTAAAGATAAGGATTCAGGTCTGTCTGCTGTTTACCTTTGCTCCTGCGCGCACTGCCCTTATCTCCACATTTATGTGTTTGTTTTTCTATCTAATCTTTTGGGTTTTTATTTCTAATGAGGTCGACCAGTTGTCTATTTATTATTTTTTTAACTACGCATCAAGCTGCGCTGCTTGTCTTTGCTCCTGTGTGCTCGCGCACTCTCGCCTTTTCCACTTATTTTTATTTTTGATTTATTTTTGATTTATTTTGTCAATTTAAAAAAAAATACGCATCGTGCTGTGCTGTTTGTGTTTGCTTGAGTGCATTCACGCGCTCTCGCTTTCTCCACTTTACAATTTTTTTGTTATTATTTATCTATTCCTGAGAGTTTATCTTATTTTTTATTTGTTTATTTAAATGAAGTCGACAAGTTGCCTGCCCTTCCCTTCCATTATCCGTCACCGAGACAAACTGAACAAAGTTCTGAGGTCGACCTTGTAAAGATAAGGATTCAGGTCTATCTGCTGTTTACCTTTGCTCCTGCGCGCACTGCCCTTCTCTCCACATTTATGTGTTTGTTTGTTTGTCTATCTAATCTTTTGTGTTTTTATTTCTAATGAGGTCGACCAGTTGTCTATTTATTATTTTTTTTACTACGCATCAAGCTGCCCTGCATGTCTTTGCTCCTGTGTGCTCGTGCACTCTCGCCTTTTCCACTTATTTTTATTTTTGATTTATTTTTGATTTATTTTGTCAATTTTAAAAAAAAAATACGCATCGTGCTGTGCTGTTTGTGTTTGCTTGAGTGCATTCGCGCGCTCTCGCTTTCTCCACTTTACAATTTTTTTGTTATTATTTATCTATTCCTGAGAGTTTATCTTATTTTTTATTTGTTTATTTAAATGAAGTCGACCAGTTGCCTGCCCTTCCTTCCATTATCCGTCACCGAGACAAACTGAACAAAGTTCTGAGGTCGACCTTGTAAAGATAAGGATTCAGGTCTGTCTGCTGTTTACCTTTGCTCCTGCGCGCACTGCCCTTCTCTCCACATTTATGTGTTTGTTTGTTTGTCTATCTAATCTTTTGGGTTTTTATTTCTAATGAGGTCGACCAGTTGTCTATTTATTATTTTTTTTTACTACGCATCAAGCTGCGCTGCTTGTCTTTGCTCCTGTGTGCTCGCGCACTCTCGCCTTTTCCACTTATTTTTATTTTTGATTTATTTTTGATATATTTTGTCAATTTAAAAAAAAATACGCATCGTGCTGTGCTGTTTGTGTTTGATTGAGTGCATTCGCGCGCTCTCGCTTTCTCCACTTTACAATTTTTTGCTATTATTTATCTATTCCTGAGAGTTTATCTTATTTTTTATTTGTTTATTTAAATGAAGTCGACCAGTTGCCTGCCCTTCCTTCCATTATCCGTCACCGAGACAAACTGAACAAAGTTCTGAGGTCGACCTTGTAAAGATAAGGATTCAGGTCTGTCTGCTGTTTACCTTTGCTCCTGCGCACACTGCCCTTCTCTCCACATTTATGTGTTTGTTTGTTTGTCTATCTAATCTTTTGGGTTTTTATTTCTAATGAGGTCGACCAGTTGTCTATTTATTTATTTTTTTTACTACGCATCAAGATGCGCTGCTTGTCTTTGCTCCTGTGTGCTCGCGCACTCTCTCCTTTTCCACTTATTTTTATTTTTGACTTATTTTGTCAATTTTAAAAAAAAATTCGCATCGTGCTGTGCTGTTTGTGTTTGCTTGAGTGCATTCGCGCGCTCTCGCTTTCTCCACTTTACAATTATTTTGTTATTATTTATCTATTCCTGAGAGTTTATCTTATTTTTTATTTGTTTATTTTAATGAAGTCGACCAGTTGCCTGCCCTTACATCCATTATCCGTCACCGAGACAAAATGAACAAAGTTCTGAGGTCGACCTTGTAAAGATAAGGATTCAGGTCTGTCTGCTGTTTACCTTTGCTCCTGCGCACACTGCCCTTCTCTCCACATTTATGTTTTTGTTTGTTTGTCTATCTAATCTTTTGGGTTTTTATTTCTAATGAGGTCGACCAGTTGTCTATTTATTATTTTTTTTTACTACGCATCAAGCTGCGCTGCTTGTCTTTGCTCCTGTGTGCTCGCGCACTCTCGCCTTTTCCACTTATTTTTATTTTTGATTTATTTTTGGTTTATTTTGTCAATTTTAAAAAAAAATATGCATCGTGCTGTGCTGTTTGAGTTTGCTTGAGTGCTTTCGGGTGCTCTCGCTTTCTCCACTTTACAATTTTTTTGTTATTATTTATCTATTCCTGAGAGTTTATCTTATTTTTTATTTGTTTATTTAAATGAAGTCGACCAGTTGCCTGCCCTTCCTTCCATTATTCGTCACCGAGACAAACTGAACAAAGTTCTGAGGTCGACCTTGTAAAGATAAGGATTCAGGTCTGTCTGCTGTTTACCTTTGCTCCTGCGCGCACTGCCCTTCTCTCCACATTTATGTGTTTGTTTGTTTGTCTATCTAATCTTTTGGGTTTTTATTTCTAATGAGGTCGACCAGTTGTCTATTTATTATTTTTTTTACTACGCATCAAGCTGCGCTGCTTGTCTTTGCTCCTGTGTGCTCGCGCACTCTCGCCTTTCCCACTTATTTTTATTTTTGATTTATTTTTGATTTATTTTGTCAATTTTAAAAAAAAATACGCATCGTGCTGTGCTGTTTGTGTTTGCTTGAGTGCATTCGCGCGCTCTCGCTTTCTCCACTTTACAATTTTTTTTTATTATTTATCTATTCCTGAGAGTTTATCTTATTTTTTATTTGTTTATTTAAATGAAGTCGACCAGTTGCCTGCCCTTCCTTCCATTATCCGTCACCGAGACAAACTGAACAAAGTTCTGAGATCGACCTTGTAAAGATAAGGATTCAGGTCTGTCTGCTGTTTACCTTTGCTCCTGCACGCACTGCCCTTCTCTCCACATTTATGTGTTTGTTTGTCTATCTAATCTTTTGGGATTTTAATTCTAATGAGGTCGACCAATTGTCTATTTATTATTATTTTTACTACGCATCAAGCTGCGCTGCTTGTCTTTGCTCCTGTGTGCTCGCGCACTCTCGCCTTTTCCACTTATTTTTATTTTTGATTTATTTTGTCAATTTTAAAAAAAAATACGCATCGTGCTGTGCTGTTTGTGTTTGCTTGAGTGCATTCGCGCGCTCTCGCTTTCTCCACTTTACAAGTATTTTGTTATTATTTATCTATTCCTGAGAGTTTATCTTATTTTTTATTTGTTTATTTAAATGAAGTCGACCAGTTGCCTGCCCTTCCTTCCATTATCCGTCACCGAGACAAACTGAACAAAGTTCTGAGGTCGACCTTGTAAAGATAAGGATTCAGGTCTGTCTGCTGTTTACCTTTGCTCCTGCGCGCACTGCCCTTCTCTCCACATTTATGTGTTTGTTTGTTTGTCTATCTAAACTTTTGGGTTTTATTTCTAATGAGGTCGACCAGTTGTCTATTTATTATTTTTTTTACTAGGCATCAAGCTGCGCTGCTTGTCTTTGCTTCTGTGTGCTCGCGCACTCTCGCCTTTTCCACTTATTTTTATTTTTGATTTATTTTTGATTTATTATGTCAATTTAAAAAAAAATACGCATCGAGCTGTGCTGTTTGTGTTTGCTTGAGTGCATTCGCGCGCTCTCGCTTTCTCCACTTTACAATTTTTTTTATTATTTATCTATTCCTGAGAGTTTATCTTATTTTTTATTTGTTTATTTAAATGAAGTCGACCAGTTGCCTGCCCTTCCTTCCATTATCCGTCACCGAGACAACCTGAACAAAGTTCTGAGATCGACCTTGTAAAGATAAGGATTCAGGTCTGTCTGCTGTTTACCTTTGCTCCTGCGCGCACTGCCCTTCTCTCCACATTTATGTGTTTGTTTGTTTGTCTATCTAATCTTTTGGGTTTTTATTTATAATGAGGTCACCAGTTGTCTATTTATTATTTTTTTTACTACGCATCAAGCTGCGCTGCTTGTCTTTGCTCCTGTGTGCTCGCGCACTCTCGCCTTTTCCACTTATTTTTATTTTTTATTTATTTTGTCAATTTAAAAAAAAAATACGCATCGTGCTGTGCTGTTTGTGTTTGCTTGAGTGCATTCGCGCGCTCTCGCTTGCTCCACTTTACAATTATTTTATTATTATTTATCTATTCCTGAGAGTTTATCTTATTTTTTATTTGTTTATTTAAATGAAGTCGACCAGTTGCCTGCCCTTTCTTCCATTATCCGTCACCGAGACAAACTGAACAAAGTTCTGAGGTCGACCTTGTAAAGATAAGGATTCAGGTCTGTCTGCTGTTTACCTTTGCTCCTGCGTGCACTGCCCTTCTCTCCACATTTATGTGTTTGTTTGTTTGTCTATCTAATCTTTTGGGATTTTATTTCTAATGAGGTCGACCAGTTGTCTATTTATTATTTTTTTTACTACGCATCAAGCTGCGCTGCTTGTCTTTGCTCCTGTGTGCTCGCGCACTCTCGCCTTTTCCACTTATTTTTATTTTTGATTTATTTTTGATTTATTTTGTCAACTTAAAAAAAATACGCATCGTGCTGTGCTGTTTGTGTTTGATTGAGTGTATTCGCGCGCTCTCGCTTCCTCCGCTTTACAATTTTTTTGTTATTATTTATCTATTCCAGAGAGTTTATCTTATTTTTTATTTGTTTATTTAAATGAAGTCGACCAGTTGCCTGCCCTTCCTTCCATTATCCGTCACGAGACAAACTGAACAAAGTTCTGAGGTCGACCTTGTAAAGATAAGGATTCAGGTCTGTCTGCTGTTTACCTTTGCTCCTGCGCGCACTGCCCTTCTCTCCACATTTATGTGTTTGTTTGTTTGTCTATCTAATCTTTTGGGTTTTTATTTCTAATGAGGTCGACCAGTTGTCTATTTATTATTTTTTTTACTACGCATCAAGCTGCGCTGCTTGTCTTTGCTTCTGTGTGCTCGCACACTCTCGCCTTTTCCACTTGTTTTTATTTTTGATTTATTTTTGATTTATTTTGTCAACTTAAAAAAAATACGCATCGTGCTGTGCTGTTTGTGTTTGATTGAGTGCATTCGCGCGCTCTCGCTTCCTCCAGACTTTACAATTTTTTTGTTATTATTTATCTATTCCAAGAGGTTTATCTTATTTTTTATTTGTTTATTTAAATGAAGTCGACCAGTTGCCTGCCCTTCCTTCCATTATCCGTCACCGAGACAAACTGAACAACGTTCTGAGGTCGACTTGTAAAGGTAAGGATTCAGGTCTGTCTGCTGTTTACCTTTGCTCCTGCGCGCACTGCCCTTCTCTCCACATTTATGTGTTTCTTTATTTGTCTATCTAATCTTTTGGGTTTTTATTTCTAATGAGGTCGACCCGATGTCTATTTATTATTTTTTTTACTACGCATCAAGCTACGCTGCTTGTCTTTGCTCCTGTGTGCTCGCACATTCTCGCCTTTTCCACTTATTTTTATTTTTGATTAATTTTGTCAATTTTAAAAAAAAATACGCATCGTGCTGTCCTGTTTGTGTTTGCTTGAGTGCAATCGCGCGCTCTCGCTTTCTCCACTTTACAATTTTTTTGGTATTATTTATCTATTCCTGAGTTTATCTTATTTTTTATTTGTTTATTTAAATGAAGTCGACCAGTTGCCTGCCCTTCCTTCCATTATCCGTCAACGAGACAAACTGAACAAAGTTCTGAGGTCGACCTTGTAATGATAAGGATTCAGGTCTGTCTGCTGTTTACCTTTGTTCCTGCCCGCACTGCCCTTCTCTCCACATTTATGTGTTTGTTTGTTTGTCTATCTAATCTTTTGGGTTTTTATTTCTAATGAGGTCGACCAGTTTTCTATTTATTATTTTTTTTACTACGCATCAAGCTGCGCTGCTTGTCTTTGCTCCTGTGTGCTCGCGCACTCTCGCCTTTTCCACTTATTTTTATTTTTGATTTATTTTTGAATTATTTTGTCAATTTAAAAAAAAATACGCGTCGTGCTGTGCTGTTTGTGTTTGCTTGAGTGCATTCGCCCGCTCTCGCTTTCTCCACTTTACAATTTTTTTGTTATTATTTATCTATTCCTGAGAGTTTATCTTATTTTTTATTTGTTTATTTAAATGAAGTCGACCAGTTGCCTGCCCTTCCTTCCATTATCCTTCACCGAGACAAACTGAACAAAGTTCTGAGGTCGACCTTGTAAAGATAAGGATTCAGGTCTGTCTGCTGTTTACCATTGCTCCTGCGCGCACTGACCTTCTCTCCACATTTATGTGTTTGTTTGTTTGTCTATCTAATCTTTTGGGTTTTTATTTCTAATGAGGTCGACCAGTTGTCTATTTATTATTTTTTTTACTACGCATCAAGCTGCGCTGCTTGTCTTTGCTCCTGTGTGCTCGCGCACTCTCGCCTTTGCCACTTATTTTATTTTTGATTTATTTTTGATTTATTTTGTCAATTTTAAAAAAAAATACGCATCGTGCTGTGCTGTTTGTGTTTGCTTGAGTGCATTCGCGCGCTCTCGCTTTCTCCACTTTACAAGTATTTTGTTATTATTTATCTATTCCTGAGAGTTTATCTTATTTTTTATTTGTTTATTTAAATGAAGTCGACCAGTTGCCTGCCCTTCCTTCCATTATCCGTCACCGAGACAAACTGAACAAAGTTCTGAGGTCGACCTTGTAAAGATAAGGATTCAGGTCTGTCTGCAGTTTACCTTTGCTCCTGCGCGCACTGCCCTTCTCTCCACATTTATATGTTTGTTTGTCTATCTAAACTTTTGGGTTTTTATTTCTAATGAGGTCGACCAGTTGTCTATTTATTATTTTTTTTACTACGCATCAAGCTGCGCTGCTTGTCTTTGCTCCTGTGTGCTCGCGCACTCTCGCCTTTTCCACTTATTTTTATTTTTGATTTATTTTTGATTTATTTTGTCAATTTTAAAAAAAAATACGCATCGTGCTGTGCTGTTTGTGTTTGCTTGAGTGCATTCGCGCGCTCTCGCCTTCTCCACTTTACAATTTTTTTTTTATTATTTATCTATTCCTGAGAGTTTATCTTATTTTTTATTTGTTTATTTAAATGAAGTCGACCAGTTGCCTGCCCTTCCTTCCATTATCCGTCACCGAGACAAACTGAACAAAGTTCTGAGGTCGACCTTGAAAAGATAAGGATTCAGGTCTGTCTGCTGTTTACCTTTGCTCCTGCGCGCACTGCCCTTCTCTCCACATTTATGTGTTTGTTTGTTTGTCTATCTAATCTTTTGGGTTTTATTTATAATGAGGTCGACCCGATGTCTATTTATTATTTTTTTTACTACGCATCAAGCTGCGCTGCTTGTCTTTGCTCCTGTGTGCTCGCCCACTCTCGCCTTTTCCTCTTATTTTAATTTTTTATTTATTTTTTATTTATTTTGTCAATTTAAAAAAAATACGCATCGTGCTGTGCTGTTTGTGTTTGCTTGAGTGCATTCGCGCGCTCTCGCTTTCTCCACTTTACAATTTTTTTGTTATTATTTATCTATTCCTGAGAGTTTATCTTATTTTTTATTTGTTTATTTAAATGAAGTCGACCAGTTGCCTGCCCTTCCTTCCATTATCCGTCACCGAGACAAACTGAACAAAGTTCTGAGGTCGACCTTGTAAAGATAAGGATTCAGGTCTGTCTGCTGTTTACCTTTGCTCCTGCGCGCACTGCCCTTCTCTCCACATTTATGTGTTTGTTTGTTTGTCTATCTAATCTTTTGGGTTTTTATTTCTAATGAGGTCGACCAGTTGTCTATTTATTATTTTTTTTACTACGCATCAAGCTGCGCTGCTTGTCTTTGCTCCTGTGTGCTCGCGCACTCTCGCCTTTTCCACTTATTTTTATTTTTGATTTATTTTTGATTTATTTTGTCAATTTTAAAAAAAATACGCATCGTGCTGTGCTGTTTCTGTTTGCTTGAGTGCATTCGCGCGCTCTCGCTTTGTCCACTTTACAATTTTTTTGTTATTATTTATCTATTCCTGAGAGTTTATCTTATTTTTTATTTGTTTATTTAAATGAAGTCGACCAGTTGCCTGCCCTTCCTTCCATTATCCGTCACCGAGACAAACTGAACAAAGTTCTGAGGTCGACCTTGTAAAGCTAAGGATTCAGGTCTGTCTGCTGTTTACCTTTGCTCCTGTCCGCACTGCCCTTCTCTCCACATTTATGTGTTTGTTTGTTTGTCTATCTAATCTTTTGGGTTTTTATTTCTAATGAGGTCGACAGTTGTCTATTTATTATTTTTTTTACTACGCATCAAGCTGCGCTGCTTGACTTTGCTCCTGTGTGCTCGCACACTCTCGCCTTTTCCACTTATTTTTATTTTTGATTTATTTTTTATTTATTTTGTCAATTTTAAAAAAAAATACGCATCGTGCTGTGCTGTTTGTGTTTGCTTGAGTGCATTCGCGCGCTCTCGCTTTCTCCACCTTACAATTTTTTTGTTATTATTTATCTATTCCAGAGAGTTTATCTTATTTTTTATTTGTTTATTTAAATGAAGTCGACCAGTTGCCTGCCCTTCCTTCCATTATCCGTCACCGAGACAAACTGAACAACGTTCTGAGGTCGACTTGTAAAGGTAAGGATTCAGGTCTGTCTGCTGTTTACCTTTGCTCCTGCGCGCACTGCCCTTCTCTCCACATTTATGTGTTTCTTTATTTGTCTATCTAATCTTTTGGGTTTTTATTTCTAATGAGGTCGACCCGATGTCTATTTATTATTTTTTTTACTACGCATCAAGCTACGCTGCTTGTCTTTGCTCCTGTGTGCTCGCACATTCTCGCCTTTTCCACTTATTTTATTTTTGATTAATTTTGTCAATTTAAAAAAAAAATACGCATCGTGCTGTGCTGTTTGTGTTTGCTTGAGTGCATTCGCGCGCTCTCGCTTTCTCCACTTTACAATTTTTTTGGTATTATTTATCTATTCCTGAGTTTATCTTATTTTTTATTTGTTTATTTAAATGAAGTCGACCAGTTGCCTGCCCTTCCTTCCATTATCCGTCACCGAGACAAACTGAACAAAGTTCTGAGGTCGACCTTGTAAAGATAAGGATTCAGGTCTGTCTGCTGTTTACCTTTGCTCCTGTCCGCACTGCCCTTCTCTCCACATTATGTGTTTGTTTGTTTGTCTATCTAATCTTTTGGGTTTTTATTTCTAATGAGGTCGACCAGTTGTCTATTTATTATTTTTTTTACTACGCATCAAGCTGCGCTGCTTGACTTTGCTCCTGTGTGCTCGCACACTCTCGCCTTTTCCACTTATTTTTATTTTTGATTTATTTTTTATTTATTTTGTCAATTTTAAAAAAAATACGCATCGTGCTGTGCTGTTTGTGTTTGCTTGAGTGCATTCGCGCGCTCTCGCTTTCTCCACCTTACAATTTTTTTGTTATTATTTATCTATTCCTGAGAGTTTATCTTATTTTTTATTTGTTTATTTAAATGAAGTCGACCAGTTGCCTGCCCTTCCTTCCATTATCCGTCACCGAGACAAACTGAACAAAGTTCTGAGGTCGACCTTGTAAAGGTAAGGATTCAGGTCTGTCTGCTGTTTACCTTTGCTCCTGCGCGCACTGCCCTTCTCTCCACATTTATGTGTTTCTTTATTTGTCTATCTAATCTTTTGGGTTTTTATTTCTAATGAGGTCGACCCGATGTCTATTTATTATTTTTTTTACTACGCATCAAGCTACGCTGCTTGTCTTTGCTCCTGTGTGCTCGCACACTCTCGCCTTTTCCACTTATTTTTATTTTTGATTAATTTTGTCAATTTTAAAAAAAAATACGCATCGTGCTGTGCTGTTTGTGTTTGCTTGAGTGCATTCGCGCGCTCTCGCTTTCTCCACTTTACAATTTTTTTGTTATTATTTATCTATTCCTGAGTTTATCTTATTTTTTATTTGTTTATTTAAATGAAGTCGACCAGTTGCCTGCCCTTCCTTCCATTATCCGTCAACGAGACAAACTGAACAAAGTTCTGAGGTCGACCTTGTAAAGATAAGGATTCAGGTCTGTCTGCTGGTTACCTTTGTTCCTGCCCGCACTGCCCTTCTCTCCACATTTATGTGTTTGTTTGTTTGTCTATCTAATCTTTTGGGTTTTTATTTCTAATGAGGTCGACCAGTTGTCTATTTATTATTTTTTTTACTACGCATCAAGCTGCGCTGCTTCTCTTTGCTCCTGTGTGCTCGCGCACTCTCGCCTTTTCCACTTATTTTTATTTTTGATTTATTTTTGAATTATTTTGTCAATTTAAAAAAAAATACGCGTCGTGCTGTGCTGTTTGTGTTTGCTTGAGTGCATTCGCCCGCTCTCGCTTTCTCCACTTTACAATTTTTTTGTTATTATTTATCTATTCCTGAGAGTTTATCTTATTTTTTATTTGTTTATTTAAATGAAGTCGACCAGTTGCCTGCCCTTCCTTCCATTATCCTTCACCGAGACAAACTGAACAAAGTTCTGAGGTCGACCTTGTAAAGATAAGGATTCAGGTCTGTCTGCTGTTTACCTTTGCTCCTGCGCGCACTGACCTTCTCTCCACATTTATGTGTTTGTTTGTTTGTCTATCTAATCTTTTGGGTTTTTATTTCTAATGAGGTCGACCAATTGTCTATTTATTATTTTTTTTACTACGCATCAAGCTGCGCTGCTTGTCTTTGCACCTGTGTGCTCGCGCACTCTCGCCTTTTCCACTTATTTTTATTTTTGATTTATTTTGATATATTTTGTCAATTTAAAAAAAAATACGCATCGTGCTGTGCTGTTTGTGTTTGATTGAGTGCATTCGCGCGCTCTCGCTTTCTCCACTTTACAATTTTTTGCTATTATTTATCTATTCCTGAGAGTTTATCTTATTTTTTATTTGTTTATTTAAATGAAGTCGACCAGTTGCCTGCCCTTCCTTCCATTATCCGTCACCGAGACAAACTGAACAAAGTTCTGAGGTCGACCTTGTAAAGATAAGGATTCAGGTCTGTCTGCTGTTTACCTTTGCTCCTGCGCACACTGCCCTTCTCTCCACATTTATGTGTTTGTTTGTTTGTCTATCTAATCTTTTGGGTTTTTATTTCTAATGAGGTCGACCAGTTGTCTATTTATTTATTTTTTTTACTACGCATCAAGATGCGCTGCTTGTCTTTGCTCCTGTGTGCTCGGGCACTCTCTCCTTTTCCACTTATTTTTATTTTTGACTTATTTTGTCAATTTTAAAAAAAAATTCGCATCGTGCTGTGCTGTTTGTGTTTGCTTGAGTGCATTCGCGCGCTCTCGCTTTCTCCACTTTACAATTATTTTGTTATTATTTATCTATTCCTGAGAGTTTATCTTATTTTTTATTTGTTTATTTTAATGAAGTCGACCAGTTGCCTGCCCTTACATCCATTATCCGTCACCGAGACAAAATGAACAAAGTTCTGAGGTCGACCTTGTAAAGATAAGGATTCAGGTCTGTCTGCTGTTTACGTTTGCTCCTGCCACACTGCCCTTCTCTCCACATTTATGTTTTTGTTTGTTTGTCTATCTAATCTTTTGGGTTTTTATTTCTAATGAGGTCGACCAGTTGTCTATTTATTATTTTTTTTTACTACGCATCAAGCTGCGCTGCTTGTCTTTGCTCCTGTGTGCTCGCGCACTCTCGCCTTTTCCACTTATTTTTATTTTTGATTTATTTTTGGTTTATTTTGTCAATTTTAAAAAAAAATATGCATCGTGCTGTGCTGTTTGAGTTTGCTTGAGTGCTTTCGGGTGCTCTCGCTTTCTCCACTTTACAATTTTTTTGTTATTATTTATCTATTCCTGAGAGTTTATCTTATTTTTTATTTGTTTATTTAAATGAAGTCGACCAGTTGCCTGCCCTTCCTTCCATTATCCGTCACCGAGACAAACTGAACAAAGTTCTGAGGTCGACCTTGTAAAGATAAGGATTCAGGTCTGTCTGCTGTTTACCTTTGCTCCTGCGCGCACTGCCCTTCTCTCCACATTTATGTGTTTGTTTTTTTGTCTATCTAATCTTTTGGGTTTTTATTACTAATGAGGTCGACCAGTTGTCTATTTATTATTTTTTTTACTACGCATCAAGCTGCGCTGCTTGTCTTTGCTCCTGTGTGCTCGCGCACTCTCGCCTTTTCCACTTATTTTTATTTTTGATTTATTTGGTCAATTTTAAAAAAAAAATACGCATCGTGCTGTGCTGTTTGTGTTTGCTTGAGTGCATTCGCGCGCTCTCGCTTTCTCCACTTTACAAGTATTTTGTTATTATTTATCTATTCCTGAGAGTTTATCTTATTTTTTATTTGTTTATTTAAATGAAGTCGACCAGTTGCCTGCCCTTCCTTCCATTATCCGTCACCGAGACAAACTGAACAAAGTTCTGAGGTCGACCTTGTAAAGATAAGGATTCAGGTCTGTCTGCTGTTTACCTTTGCTCCTGGGCGCACTGCCCTTCTCTCCACATTTATGTGTTTGTTTGTTTGTCTATCTAAACTTTTGGGTTTTTATTTCTAATGAGGTCGACCAGTTGTCTATTTATTATTTTTTTTACTAGGCATCAAGCTGCGCTGCTTGTCTTTGCTCCTGTGTGCTCGCGCACTCTCGCCTTTTCCACTTATTTTTATTTTTGATTTATTTTTGATTTATTATGTCAATTTAAAAAAAAAATACGCATCGAGCTGTGCTGTTTGTGTTTGCTTGAGTGCATTCGCGCGCTCTCGCTTTCTCCACTTTACATTTTTTTTTATTATTTATCTATTCCTGAGAGTTTATCTTATTTTTTATTTGTTTATTTAAATGAAGTCGACCAGTTGCCTGCCCTTCCTTCCATTATCCGTCACCGAGACAACTGAACAAAGTTCTGAGATCGACCTTGTAAAGATAAGGATTCAGGTCTGTCTGCTGTTTACCTTTGCTCCTGCGCGCACTGCCCTTCTCTCCACATTTATGTGTTTGTTTGTTTGTCTATCTAATCTTTTGGGTTTTTATTTATAATGAGGTCACCAGTTGTCTATTTATTATTTTTTTTACTACGCATCAAGCTGCGCTGCTTGTCTTTGCTCCTGTGTGCTCGCGCACTCTCGCCTTTTCCACTTATTTTTATTTTTTATTTATTTTGTCAATTTAAAAAAAAAATACGCATCGTGCTGTGCTGTTTGTGTTTGCTTGAGTGCATTCGCGCGCTCTCGCTTGCTCCACTTTACAATTATTTTATTATTATTTATCTATTCCTGAGAGTTTATCTTATTTTTTATTTGTTTATTTAAATGAAGTCGACCAGTTGCCTGCCCTTTCTTCCATTATCCGTCACCGAGACAAACTGAACAAAGTTCTGAGGTCGACCTTGTAAAGATAAGGATTCAGGTCTGTCTGCTGTTTACCTTTGCTCCTGCGTGCACTGCCCTTCTCTCCACATTTATGTGTTTGTTTGTTTGTCTATCTAATCTTTTGGGATTTTATTTCTAATGAGGTCGACCAGTTGTCTATTTATTATTTTTTTTACTACGCATCAAGCTGCGCTGCTTGTCTTTGCTCCTGTGTGCTCGCGCACTCTCGCCTTTTCCACTTATTTTTATTTTTGATTTATTTTTGATTTATTTTGTCAACTTAAAAAAAATACGCATCGTGCTGTGCTGTTTGTGTTTGATTGAGTGTATTCGCGCGCTCTCGCTTCCTCCGCTTTACAATTTTTTTGTTATTATTTATCTATTCCAGAGAGTTTATCTTATTTTTTATTTGTTTATTTAAATGAAGTCGACCAGTTGCCTGCCCTTCCTTCCATTATCCGTCACCGAGACAAACTTAACAAGTTCTGAGGTAGACCTTGTAAAGATAAGGATTCAGGTCTGTCTGCTGTTTACCTTTGCTCCTGCGCGCACTGCCCTTCTCTCCACATTTATGTGTTTGTTTGTTTGTCTATCTAATCTTTTGGGTTTTTATTCTAATGAGGTCGACCAGTTGTCTATTTATTATTTTTTTTACTACGCATCAAGCTGCGCTGCTTGTCTTTGCTTCTGTGTGCTCGCACACTCTCGCCTTTTCCACATGTTTTTATTTTTGATTTATTTCTGATTTATTTTGTCAACTTAAAAAAAATACGCATCGTGCTGTGCTGTTTGTGTTTGATTGAGTGCATTCGCGCGCTCTCGCTTCCTCCACTTTACAATTTTTTTGTTATTATTTATCTATTCCAGAGAGTTTATCTTATTTTTTATTTGTTTATTTAAATGAAATCGACCAGTTGCCTGCCCTTCCTTCCATTATCCGTCACCGAGACAAACTGAACAACGTTCTGAGGTCGACTTGTAAAGGTAAGGATTCAGGTCTGTCTGCTGTTTACCTTTGCTCCTGCGCGCACTGCCCTTCTCTCCACATTTATGTGTTTCTTTATTTGTCTATCTAATCTTTTGGGTTTTTATTTCTAATGAGGTCGACCCGATGTCTATTTATTATTTTTTTTACTACGCATCAAGCTACGCTGCTTGTCTTTGCTCCTGTGTGCTCGCACATTCTCGCCTTTTCCACTTATTTTTATTTTTGATTAATTTTGTCAATTTAAAAAAAAATACGCATCGTGCTGTGCTGTTTGTGTTTGCTTGAGTGCATTCGCGCGCTCTCGCTTTCTCCACTTTACAATTTTTTTGGTATTATTTATCTATTCCTGAGTTTATCTTATTTTTTATTTGTTTATTTAAATGAAGTCGACCAGTTGCCTGCCCTTCCTTCCATTATCCGTCAACGAGACAAACTGAACAAAGTTCTGAGGTCGACCTTGTAATGATAAGGATTCAGGTCTGTCTGCTGTTTACCTTTGTTCCTGCCCGCACTGCCCTTCTCTCCACATTTATGTGTTTGTTTGTTTGTCTATCTAATCTTTTGGGTTTTTATTTCTAATGAGGTCGACCAGTTTTCTATTTATTATTTTTTTTACTACGCATCAAGCTGCGCTGCTTGTCTTTGCTCCTGTGTGCTCGCGCACTCTCGCCTTTTCCACTTATTTTTATTTTTGATTTATTTTTGAATTATTTTGTCAATTTAAAAAAAAATACGCGTCGTGCTGTGCTGTTTGTGTTTGCTTGAGTGCATTCGCCCGCTCTCGCTTTCTCCACTTTACAATTTTTTTGTTATTATTTATCTATTCCTGAGAGTTTATCTTATTTTTTATTTGTTTATTTAAATGAAGTCGACCAGTTGCCTGCCCTCCTTCCATTATCCTTCACCGAGACAAACTGAACAAAGTTCTGAGGTCGACCTTGTAAAGATAAGGATTCAGGTCTGTCTGCTGTTTACCTTTGCTCCTGCGCGCACTGACCTTCTCTCCACATTTATGTGTTTGTTTCGTTTGTCTATCTAATCTTTTGGGTTTTTATTTCTAATGAGGTCGACCAGTTGTCTATTTATTATTTTTTTTACTACGCATCAAGCTGCGCTGCTTGTCTTTGCTCCTGTGTGCTCGCGCACTCTCGCCTTTGCCACTTATTTTATTTTTGATTTATTTTTGATTTATTTTGTCAATTTTAAAAAAAAATACGCATCGTGCTGTGCTGTTTGTGTTTGCTTGAGTGCATTCGCGCGCTCTCGCTTTCTCCACTTTACAAGTATTTTGTTATTATTTATCTATTCCTGAGAGTTTATCTTATTTTTTATTTGTTTATTTAAATGAAGTCGACCAGTTGCCTGCCCTTCCTTCCATTATCCGTCACCGAGACAAACTGAACAAAGTTCTGAGGTCGACCTTGTAAAGATAAGGATTCAGGTCTGTCTGCAGTTTACCTTTGCTCCTGCCCGCACTGCCCTTCTCTCCACATTTATATGTTTGTTTGTCTATCTAAACTTTTGTGTTTTTATTTCTAATGAGGTCGACCAGTTGTCTATTTATTATTTTTTTTACTACGCATCAAGCTGCGCTGCTTGTCTTTGCTCCTGTGTGCTCGCGCACTCTCGCCTTTTCCACTTATTTTTATTTTTGATTTATTTTGATTTATTTTGTCAATTTTAAAAAAAAATACGCATCGTGCTGTGCTGTTTGTGTTTGCTTGAGTGCATTCGCGCGCTCTCGCCTTCTCCACTTTACAATTTTTTTTTATTATTTATCTATTCCTGAGAGTTTATCTTATTTTTTATTTGTTTATTTAAATGAAGTCGACCAGTTGCCTGCCCTTCCTTCCATTATCCGTCACCGAGACAAACTGAACAAAGTTCTGAGGTCGACCTTGTAAAGATAAGGATTCAGGTCTGTCTGCTGTTTACCTTTGCTCCTGCGCGCACTGCCCTTCTCTCCACATTTATGTGTTTGTTTGTTTGTCTATCTAATCTTTTGGGTTTTTATTTATAATGAGGTCGACCCGATGTCTATTTATTATTTTTTTTACTACGCATCAAGCTGCGCTGCTTGTCTTTGCTCCTGTGTGCTCGCCCACTCTCGCCTTTTCCTCTTATTTTAATTTTTTATTTATTTTTTATTATTTTGTAAATTTAAAAAAAAATACGCATCGTGCTGTGCTGTTTGTGTTTGCTTGAGTGCATTCGCGCGCTCTCGCTTTCTCCACTTTACAATTTTTTTGTTATTATTTATCTATTCCTGAGAGTTTATCTTATTTTTTATTTGTTTATTTAAATGAAGTCGACCAGTTGCCTGCCCTTCCTTCCATTATCCGTCACCGAGACAAACTGAACAAAGTTCTGAGGTCGACCTTGTAAAGATAAGGATTCAGGTCTGTCTGCTGTTTACCTTTGCTCCTGCGCGCACTGCCCTTCTCTCCACATTTATGTGTTTGTTTTTTTGTCTATCTAATCTTTTGGGTTTTTATTTCTAATGAGGTCGACCAGTTGTCTATTTATTATTTTTTTTACTACGCATCAAGCTGCGCTGCTTGTCTTTGCTCCTGTGTGCTCGCGCACTCTCGCCTTTTCCACTTATATTTATTTTTGATTTATTTTTGATTTATTTTGTCAATTTTAAAAAAAATACGCATCGTGCTGTGCTGTTTCTGTTTGCTTGAGTGCATTCGCCGCGCCTCTCGCTTTGTCCACTTTACAATTTTTTTGTTATTATTTATCTATTCCTGAGAGTTTATCTTATTTTTTATTTGTTTATTTAAATGAAGTCGACCAGCTTGCCTGCCCTTCCTTCCATTATCCGTCACCGAGACAAACTGAACAAAGTTCTGAGGTCGACCTTGTAAAGCTAAGGATTCAGGTCTGTCTGCTGTTTACCTTTGCTCCTGTCCGCACTGCCCTTCTCTCCACATTTATGTGTTTGTTTGTTTGTCTATCTAATCTTTTGGGTTTTTATTTCTAATGAGGTCGACCAGTTGTCTATTTATTATTTTTTTTACTACGCATCAAGCTGCGCTGCTTGACTTTGCTCCTGTGTGCTCGCACACTCTCGCCTTTTCCACTTATTTTTATTTTTGATTTATTTTTTTATTTATTTTGTCAATTTTAAAAAAAATACGCATCGTGCTGTGCTGTTTGTGTTTGCTTGAGTGCATTCGCGCGCTCTCGCTTTCTCCACCTTACAATTTTTTTGTTATTATTTATCTATTCCAGAGAGTTTATCTTATTTTTTATTTGTTTATTTAAATGAAGTCGACCAGTTGCCTGCCCTTCCTTCCATTATCCGTCACCGAGACAAACTGAACAACGTTCTGAGGTCGACTTGTAAAGGTAAGGATTCAGGTCTGTCTGCTGTTTACCTTTGCTCCTGCGCGCACTGCCCTTCTCTCCACATTTATGTGTTTCTTTATTTGTCTATCTAATCTTTTGGGTTTTTATTTCTAATGAGGTCGACCCGATGTCTATTTATTATTTTTTTTTACTACGCATCAAGCTACGCTGCTTGTCTTTGCTCCTGTGTGCTCGCACATTCTCGCCTTTTCCACTTATTTTTATTTTTGATTAATTTTGTCAATTTTAAAAAAAAATACGCATCGTGCTGTGCTGTTTGTGTTTGCTTGAGTGCATTCGCCGCGCTCCTCGCTTTCTCCACTTACAATTTTTTTGGTATTATTTATCTATTCCTGAGTTTATCTTATTTTTTATTTGTTTATTTAAATGAAGTCGACCAGTTGCCTGCCCTTCCTTCCATTATCCGTCACCGAGACAAACTGAACAAAGTTCTGAGGTCGACCTTGTAAAGATAAGGATTCAGGTCTGTCTGCTGTTTACCTTTGCTCCTGTCCGCACTGCCCTTCTCTCCACATTTATGTGTTTGTTTGTTTGTCTATCTAATCTTTTGGGTTTTTATTTCTAATGAGGTCGACCAGTTGTCTATTTATTATTTTTTTTACTACGCATCAATCTGCGCTGCTTGACTTTGCTCCTGTGTGCTCGCACACTCTCGCCTTTTCCACTTATTTTTATTTTTGATTTATTTTTTATTTATTTTGTCAATTTAAAAAAAAATACGCATCGTGCTGTGCTGTTTGTGTTTGCTTGAGTGCATTCGCGCGCTCTCGCTTTCTCCACCTTACAATTTTTTTGTTATTATTTATCTATTCCTGAGAGTTTATCTTATTTTTATTTGTTTATTTAAATGAAGTCGACCAGTTGCCTGCCCTTCCTTCCATTATCCGTCACCGAGACAAACTGAACAAAGTTCTGAGGTCGACCTTGTAAAGGTAAGGATTCAGGTCTGTCTGCTGTTTACCTTTGCTCCTGCGCGCACTGCCCTTCTCTCCACATTTATGTGTTTCTTTATTTGTCTATCTAATCTTTTGGGTTTTTATTTCTAATGAGGTCGACCCGATGTCTATTTATTATTTTTTTTACTACGCATCAAGCTACGCTGCTTGTCTTTGCTCCTGTGTGCTCGCACACTCTCGCCTTTTCCACTTATTTTTATTTTTGATTAATTTTGTCAATTTTAAAAAAAAATACGCATCGTGCTGTGCTGTTTGTGTTTGCTTGAGTGCATTCGCGCGCTCTCCGCTTTCTCCACTTTACAATTTTTTTGTTATTATTTATCTATTCCTGAGTTTATCTTATTTTTTATTTGTTTATTTAAATGAAGTCGACCAGTTGCCTGCCCTTCCTTCCATTATCCGTCAACGAGACAAACTGAACAAAGTTCTGAGGTCGACCTTGTAAAGATAAGGATTCAGGTCTGTCTGCTGGTTACCTTTGTTCCTGCCCGCACTGCCCTTCTCTCCACATTTATGTGTTTGTTTGTTTGTCTATCTAATCTTTTGGGTTTTTATTCTAATGAGGTCGACCAGTTGTCTATTTATTATTTTTTTTACTACGCATCAAGCTGCGCTGCTTGTCTTTGCTCCTGTGTGCTCGCGCACTCTCGCCTTTTCCACTTATTTTTATTTTTGATTTATTTTTGAATTATTTTGTCAATTTAAAAAAAAATACGCGTCGTGCTGTGCTGTTTGTGTTTTGCTTGAGTGCATTCGCCCGCTCTCGCTTTCCTCCACTTTACAATTTTTTTGTTATTATTTATCTATTCCTGAGAGTTTATCTTATTTTTTATTTGTTTATTTAAATGAAGTCGACCAGTTGCCTGCCCTTCCTTCCATTATCCTTCACCGAGACAAACTGAACAAAGTTCTGAGGTCGACCTTGTAAAGATAAGGATTCAGGTCTGTCTGCTGTTTACCTTTGCTCCTGCGCGCACTGACCTTCTCTCCACATTTATGTGTTTGTTTGTTTGTCTATCTAATCTTTTGGGTTTTATTTCTAATGAGGTCGACCAGTTGTCTATTTATTATTTTTTTTTACTACGCATCAAGCTGCGCTGCTTGTCTTTGCTCCTGTGTGCTCGCGCACTCTCGCCTTTCCCACTTATTTTTATTTTTGATTTATTTTTTGATTTATTTTGTCAATTTTAAAAAAAAATACGCATCGTGCTGTGCTGTTTGTGTTTGCTTGAGTGCATTCGCTCGCTCTCCGCTTTCTCCACTTTACAAGTATTTTGTTATTATTTATCTATTCCTGAGAGTTTATCTTATTTTTTATTTGTTTATTTAAATGAAGTCGACCAGTTGCCTGCCCTTCCTTCCATTATCCGTCACCGAGACAAAACTGAACAAAGTTCTGAGGTCGACCTTGTAAAGATAAGGATTCAGGTCTGTCTGCAGTTTACCTTTGCTCCTGCGCGCACTGCCCTTCTCTCCACATTTATGTGTTTGTTTGTCTATCTAAACTTTTGGGTTTTTATTTCTAATGAGGTCGACCAGTTGTCTATTTATTATTTTTTTTACTACGCATCAAGCTGCGCTGCTTGTCTTTGCTCCTGTGTGCTCGCGCACTCTCGCCTTTTCCACTTATTTTTATTTTTGATTTATTTTTGATTTATTTTGTCAATTTTAAAAAAAAATACGCATCGTGCTGTGCTGTTTGTGTTTGCTTGAGTGCATTCGCCGCTCTTCGCCTTCTCCACTTTACAATTTTTTTTTATTATTTATCTATTCCTGAGAGTTTATCTTATTTTTTATTTGTTTATTTAAATGAAGTCGACCAGTTGCCTGCCCTTCCTTCCATTATCCGTCACCGAGACAAACTGAACAAAGTTCTGAGGTCGACCTTGTAAATAAAGGATTCAGGTCTGTCTGCTGTTTACCTTTGCTCCTGCGCGCACTGCCCTTCTCTCCACATTTATGTGTTTGTTTGTTTGTCTATCTAATCTTTTGGGTTTTTATTTCTAATGAGGTCGACCAGTTGTCTATTTATTATTTTTTTTACTACGCATCAAGCTTCGCTGCTTGTCTTTGCTCCTGTGTGCTCGCCGCACTCTCGCCTTTTCCACTTATTTTTATTTTTGATTTATTTTGTCAATTTAAAAAAAAATTACGCATCGTGCTGTGCTGTTTGTGTTTGCTTGAGTGCATTCGCGAGCTCTCGCTTTCTCCAGTTTACATTTTTTTTGTTATTATTTATCTATTCCTGAGAGTTTATCTTATTTTTTATTTGTTTATTTAAATGAAGTCGACCAGTTGCCTGCCCTTCCTTCCATTATCCGTCACCGAGACAAACTGAACAAAGTTCTGAGGTAGACCTTGTAAAGATAAGGATTCAGGTCTGTCTGCTGTTTACCTTTGCTCCTGCGCGCACTGCCCTTCTCTCCACATTTATGTGTTTGTTTGTTCGTCTATCTAATCTTTTGGGTTTTTATTTCTAATGAGGTCGACCAGTTGTCTATTTATTATTTTTTTTACTACGCATCAAGCTGCGCTGCTTGTCTTTGCTCCTGTGTGCTCGCGCACTCTCGCCTTTTCCACTTATTTTTATTTTTGATTTATTTTTGATTTATTTTGTCAATTTTAAAAAAAAATACGCATCGTGCTGTGCTGTTTGTGTTTGCTTGAGTGCATTCGCGCGCTCTCGCCTTCTCCACTTTACAATTTTTTTTATTATTTATCTATTCCTGAGAGTTTATCTTATTTTTTATTTGTTTATTTAAATGAAGTCGACCAGTTGCCTGCCCTTCCTTCCATTATCCGTCACCGAGACAAACTGAACAAAGTTCTGAGGTCGACCTTGTAAAGATAAGGATTCAGGTCTGTCTGCTGTTTACCTTTGCTCCTGCGCCGCACTGCCCTTCTCTCCACATTTATGTGTTTGTTTGTTTGTCTATCTAATCTTTTGGGTTTTTATTTATAATGAGGTCGACCAGTTGTCTATTTATTATTTTTTTTACTACGCATCAAGCTGCGCTGCTTGTCTTTGCTCCTGTGTGCTCGCCCACTCTCGCCTTTTCCACTTATTTTATTTTTTATTTATTTTTTATTTATTTTGTCAATTTAAAAAAAATTACGCATCGTGCTGTGCTGTTTGTGTTTGCTTGAGTGCATTCGCGCGCTCCTCGCTTTCTCCACTTTACAATTTTTTTGTTATTATTATCTATCTCTGAGAGTTTATCTTATTTTTTATTTGTTTATTTAAATGAAGTCGACCAGTTGCCTGCCCTTCCTTCCATTATCCGTCACCGAGAAAAACTGAACAAAGTTCTGAGGTCGACCTTGTAAAGATAAGGATTCAGGTCTGTCTGCTGTTTACCTTTGCTCCTGCGCGCACTGCCCTTCTCTCCACATTTATGTGTTTGTTTGTTTGTCTATCTAATCTTTTGGGTTTTTAGTTCTAATGAGGTCGACCAGTTGTCTATTTATTATTTTTTTTACTACGCATCAAGCTTCGCTGCTTGTCTTTGCTCCTGTATGCTCGCGCACTCTCGCCTTTTCCACTTATTTTTATTTTTGATTTATTTTGTCAATTTAAAAAAAAATACGCATCGTGCTGTGCTGTTTGTGTTTGCTTGAGTGCATTCGCGAGCTCTCGCTTTCTCCAGTTTACATTTTTTTTGTTATTATTTATCTATTCCTGAGAGTTTATCTTATTTTTTATTTGTTTATTTAAATGAAGTCGACCAGTTGCCTGCCCTTCCTTCCATTATCCGTCACGAGACAAACTGAACAAAGTTCTGAGGTCGACCTTGTAAAGATAAGGATTCAGGTCTGTCTGCTGTTTACCTTTGCTCCTGCGCGCACTGCCCTTCTCTCCACATTTATGTGTTTGTTTGTTCGTCTATCTAATCTTTTGGGTTTTTATTTCTAATGAGGTCGACCAGTTGTCTATTTATTATTTTTTTTTACTACGCATCAAGCTGCGCTGCTTGTCTTTGCTCCTGTGTGCTCGCGCACTCTCGCCTTTTCCACTTATTTTTATTTTTGATTTATTTTTGATTTATTTTGTCAATTTAAAAAAAAAATACGCATCGTGCTGTGCTGTTTGTGTTGCTTGAGTGCATTCGCCGCGCTCTCGCTTTGTCCACTTTACAATTTTTTGTTATTATTTATCTATTCCTGAGAGTTTATCTTATTTTTTATTTGTTTATTTAAATGAAGTCGACCAGTTGCCTGCCCTTCCTTCCATTATCCGTCACCGAGACAAACTGAACAAAGTTCTGAGGTCGACCTTGTAAAGATAAGGATTCAGGTCTGTCTGATGTTACCTTTGCTCCTGTCCGCACTGCCCTTCTCTCCACATTTATGTGTTTGTTTGTTTGTCTATCTAATCTTTTGGGTTTTTATTTCTAATGAGGTCGACCCGTTGTCTATTTATTATTTTTTTTACTACGCATCAAGCTACGCTGCTTGTCTTTGCTTCTGTGTGCTCGCACACTCTCGCCTTTTCCACTTATTTTTATTTTTGATTAATTTTGTCAATTTTAAAAAAAAATACGCATCGTGCTGTGCTGTTTGTGTTTGCTTGAGTGCATTCGCGCGCTCTCGCTTTCTCCAGTTTACAATTTTTTTGTTATTATTTATCTATTCCTGAGAGTTTATCTTATTTTTTATTTGTTTATTTAAATGAAGTCGACCCTGTTGCCTGCCCTTCCTTCCATTATCCGTCACCGAGACAAACTGAACAAAGTTCTGAGGTCGACCTTGTAAAGGTAATGATTCAGGTCTGTCTGCTGTTTACCTTTGCTCCTGCGCGCACTGCCCTCTCTCTCCACATTTATGTGTTTCTTTATTTGTCTATCTAATCTTTTGGGTTTTTATTTCTAATGAGGTCGACCCGTTGTCTATTTATTATTTTTTTTACTACGCATCAAGCTACGCTGCTTGTCTTTGCTCCTGTGTGCTCGCACACTCTCGCCTTTTCCACTTATTTTTATTTTTGATTTATTTTGTCAATTTTTAAAAAAAATACGCATCGTGCTGTGTTGTTTGTGTTTGCTTGTGTGCATTCGCGCGCTCTCGCTTTCTCCACTTTACAATTTTTTTGTTATTATTTATCTATTCCTGAGTTTATCTTATTTTTTATTTGTTTATTTAAATGAAGTCGACCAGTTGCCTGCCCTTCCTTCCATTATCCGTCACCGAGACAAACTGAACAAAGTTCTGAGGTCGACCTTGTAAAGATAAGGATTCAGGTCTGTCTGCTGTTTACCTTTGTTCCTGCCCGCACTGCCCTTCTCTCCACATTTATGTGTTTGTTTGTTTGTCTATCTAATCTTTTGGGTTTTTATTTCTAATGAGGTCGACCAGTTGTCTATTTATTATTTTTTTTTACTACGCATCAAGCTGCGCTGCTTGTCTTTGCTCCTGTGTGCTCGCGCACTCTCGCCTTTTCACTTATTTTTATTTTTGATTTATTTTTGATTTATTTTGTCAATTTAAAAAAAAATACGCATCGTGCTGTGCTGTTTGTGTTTGCTTGAGTGCATTCGCGCGCTCTCGCTTTCTCCACTTTAAAATTTTTTTGTTATTATTTATCTATTCCTGAGAGTTTATCTTATTTTTTATTTGTTTATTTAAATGAAGTCGACCAGTTGCCTGCCCTTCCTGCCATTATCCGTCACCGAGACAAACTGAACAAAGTTCTGAGGTCGACCTTGTACAGATAAGGATTCAGGTCTGTCTGCTGTTTACCTTTGCTCCTGCGCGCACTGCCCTTCTCTCCACATTTATGTGTTTCTTTATTTGTCTATCTAATCTTTTGGGTTTTTATTTCTAATGAGGTCGACCCGATGTCTATTTATTATTTTTTTTACTACGCATCAAGCTACGCTGCTTGTCTTTGCTCCTGTGTGCTCGCACATTCTCGCCTTTTCCACTTATTTTTATTTTTGATTAATTTTGTCAATTTTAAAAAAAAATACGCATCGTGCTGTGCTGTTTGTGTTTGCTTGAGTGCATTCGCGCGCTCTCGCTTTCTCCACTTTACAATTTTTTTGGTATTATTTATCTATTCCTGAGTTTATCTTATTTTTTATTTGTTTATTTAAATGAAGTCGACAGTTGCCTGCCCTTCCTTCCATTATCCGTCAACGAGACAAACTGAACAAAGTTCTGAGGTCGACCTTGTAATGATAAGGATTCAGGTCTGTCTGCTGTTTACCTTTGTTCCTGCCCGCACTGCCCTTCTCTCCACATTTATGTGTTTGTTTGTTTGTCTATCTAATCTTTTGGGTTTTTATTTCTAATGAGGTCGACCAGTTTTCTATTTATTATTTTTTTTACTACGCATCAAGCTGCGCTGCTTGTCTTTGCTCCTGTGTGCTCGCGCACTCTCGCCTTTTCCACTTATTTTTATTTTGATTTATTTTTGAATTATTTTGTCAATTTAAAAAAAAAATACGCGTCGTGCTGTGCTGTTTGTGTTTGCTTGAGTGCATTCGCCCGCTCTCGCTTTCTCCACTTTACAATTTTTTTGTTATTATTTATCTATTCCTGAGAGTTTATCTTATTTTTTATTTGTTTATTTTAAATGAAGTCGACCAGTTGCCTGCCCTTCCTTCCATTATCCTTCACCGAGACAAACTGAACAAAGTTCTGAGGTCGACCTTGTAAAGATAAGGATTCAGGTCTGTCTGCTGTTTACCTTTGCTCCTGCGCGCACTGACCTTCTCTCCACATTTATGTGTTTGTTTGTTTGTCTATCTAATCTTTTGGGTTTTTATTTCTAATGAGGTCGACCAGTTGTCTATTTATTATTTTTTTTACTACGCATCAAGCTGCGCTGCTTGTCTTTGCTCCTGTGTGCTCGCGCACTCTCGCCTTTGCCACTTATTTTATTTTTGATTTATTTTTGATTTATTTTGTCAATTTTAAAAAAAAATACGCATCGTGCTGTGCTGTTTGTGTTTGCTTGAGTGCATTCGCGCGCTCTCGCTTTCTCCACTTTACAAGTATTTTGTTATTATTTATCTATTCCTGAGAGTTTATCTTATTTTTTATTTGTTTATTTAATGAAGTCGACCAGTTGCCTGCCCTTCCTTCCATTATCCGTCACCGAGACAAACTGAACAAAGTTCTGAGGTCGACCTTGTAAAGATAAGGATTCAGGTCTGTCTGCAGTTTACCTTTGCTCCTGCCCGCACTGCCCTTCTCTCCACATTATATGTTTGTTTGTCTATCTAAACTTTTGTGTTTTTATTTCTAATGAGGTCGACCAGTTGTCTATTTATTATTTTTTTTACTACGCATCAAGCTGCGCTGCTTGTCTTTGCTCCTGTGTGCTCGCGCACTCCTCGCCTTTTCCACTTATTTTTATTTTTGATTTATTTTTGATTTATTTTGTCAATTTTAAAAAAAAAATACGCATCGTGCTGTGCTGTTTGTGTTTGCTTGAGTGCATTCGCGCGCTCCTCGCCTTCTCCACTTTACAATTTTTTTTTATTATTTATCTATTCCTGAGAGTTTATCTTATTTTTTATTTGTTTATTTAAATGAAGTCGACCAGTTGCCTGCCCTTCCTTCCATTATCCGTCACCGAGACAAACTGAACAAAGTTCTGAGGTCGACCTTGTAAAGATAGGATTCAGGTCTGTCTGCTGTTTACCTTTGCTCCTGCGCGCACTGCCCTTCTCTCCACATTTATGTGTTTGTTTGTTGTCTATCTAATCTTTTGGGTTTTTATTTATAATGAGGTCGACCCCGATGTCTATTTATTATTTTTTTTACTACGCATCAAGCTGCGCTGCTTGTCTTTGCTCCTGTGTGCTCGCCCACTCTCGCCTTTTCCTCTTATTTTAATTTTTTATTTATTTTTTATTTATTTTGTAAATTTAAAAAAAAAATACGCATCGTGCTGTGCTGTTTGTGTTTGCTTGAGTGCATTCGCGCGCTCTCGCTTTCTCCACTTTACAATTTTTTTGTTATTATTTATCTATTCCTGAGAGTTTATCTTATTTTTTATTTGTTTATTTAAATGAAGTCGACCAGTTGCCTGCCCTTCCTTCCATTATCCGTCACCGAGACAAACTGAACAAAGTTCTGAGGTCGACCTTGTAAAGATAAGGATTCAGTCTGTCTGCTGTTTACCTTTGCTCCTGCGCGCACTGCCCTTCTCTCCACATTTATGTGTTTGTTTTTTTGTCTATCTAATCTTTTGGGTTTTTATTTCTAATGAGGTCGACCAGTTGTCTATTTATTATTTTTTTTACTACGCATCAAGCTGCGCTGCTTGTCTTTGCTCCTGTGTGCTCGCGCACTCTCGCCTTTTCCACTTATTTTTATTTTGATTTATTTTTGATTTATTTTGTCAATTTTAAAAAAAATACGCATCGTGCTGTGCTGTTTCTGTTTGCTTGAGTGCATTCGCGCGCTCTCGCTTTGTCCACTTTACAATTTTTTTGTTATTATTTATCTATTCCTGAGAGTTTATCTTATTTTTTATTTGTTTATTTAAATGAAGTCGACCAGTTGCCTGCCCTTCCTTCCATTATCCGTCACCGAGACAAACTGAACAAAGTTCTGAGGTCGACCTTGTAAAGCTAAGGATTCAGGTCTGTCTGCTGTTTACCTTTGCTCCTGTCCGCACTGCCCTTCTCTCCACATTTATGTGTTTGTTTGTTTGTCTATCTAATCTTTTGGGTTTTTATTTCTAATGAGGTCGACCAGTTGTCTATTTATTATTTTTTTTACTACGCATCAAGCTGCGCTGCTTGACTTTGCTCCTGTGTGCTCGCACACTCTCGCCTTTTCCACTTATTTTTATTTTTGATTTATTTTTTATTTATTTTGTCAATTTTAAAAAAAATACGCATCGTGCTGTGCTGTTTGTGTTTGCTTGAGTGCATTCGCGCGCTCTCGCTTTCTCCACCTTACAATTTTTTGTTATTATTTATCTATTCCAGAGAGTTTATCTTATTTTTTATTTGTTTATTTAAATGAAGTCGACCAGTTGCCTGCCTTCCTTCCATTATCCGTCACCGAGACAAACTGAACAACGTTCTGAGGTCGACTTGTAAAGGTAAGGATTCAGGTCTGTCTGCTGTTTACCTTTGCTCCTGCGCGCACTGCCCTTCTCTCCACATTTATGTGTTTCTTTATTTGTCTATCTAATCTTTTGGGTTTTTATTTCTAATGAGGTCGACCCGATGTCTATTTATTATTTTTTTTACTACGCATCAAGCTACGCTGCTTGTCTTTGCTCCTGTGTGCTCGCACATTCTCGCCTTTTCCACTTATTTTTATTTTTGATTAATTTTGTCAATTTTAAAAAAAATACGCATCGTGCTGTGCTGTTTGTGTTTGCTTGAGTGCATTCGCGCGCTCTCGCTTTCTCCACTTTACAATTTTTTTGGTATTATTTATCTATTCCTGAGTTTATCTTATTTTTTATTTGTTTATTTAAATGAAGTCGACCAGTTGCCTGCCCTTCCTTCCATTATCCGTCACCGAGACAAACTGAACAAAGTTCTGAGGTCGACCTTGTAAAGATAAGGATTCAGGTCTGTCTGCTGTTTACCTTTGCTCCTGTCCGCACTGCCCTTCTCTCCACATTTATGTGTTTGTTTGTTTGTCTATCTAATCTTTTGGGTTTTTTATTTCTAATGAGGTCGACCAGTTGTCTATTTATTATTTTTTTTACTACGCATCAATCTGCGCTGCTTGACTTTGCTCCTGTGTGCTCGCACACTCTCGCCTTTTCCACTTATTTTTATTTTTGATTTATTTTTTATTTATTTTGTCAATTTAAAAAAAAATACGCATCGTGCTGTGCTGTTTGTGTTTGCTTGAGTGCATTCGCGCGCTCTCGCTTTCTCCACCTTACAATTTTTTTGTTATTATTTATCTATTCCTGAGAGTTTATCTTATTTTTTATTTGTTTATTTTAAATGAAGTCGACCAGTTGCCTGCCCTTCCTTCCATTATCCGTCACCGAGACAAACTGAACAAAGTTCTGAGGTCGACCTTGTAAAGGTAAGGATTCAGGTCTGTCTGCTGTTTACCTTTGCTCCTGCGCGCACTGCCCTTCTCTCCACATTTATGTGTTTCTTTATTTGTCTATCTAATCTTTTGGGTTTTTATTTCTAATGAGGTCGACCCGATGTCTATTTATTATTTTTTTTACTACGCATCAAGCTACGCTGCTTGTCTTTGCTCCTGTGTGCTCGCACACTCTCGCCTTTTCCACTTATTTTTATTTTTGATTAATTTGTCAATTTTAAAAAAAAATACGCATCGTGCTGTGCTGTTTGTGTTTGCTTGAGTGCATTCGCGCGCTCTCGCTTTCTCCACTTTACAATTTTTTTTGTTATTATTTATCTATTCCTGAGTTTTATCTTATTTTTTATTTGTTTATTTAAATGAAGTCGACCAGTTGCCTGCCCTTCCTTCCATTATCCGTCAACGAGACAAACTGAACAAAGTTCTGAGGTCGACCTTGTAAAGATAAGGATTCAGGTCTGTCTGCTGGGTTACCTTTGTTCCTGCCCGCACTGCCCTTCTCTCCACATTTATGTGTTTGTTTGTTTGTCTATCTAATCTTTTGGGTTTTTATTTCTAATGAGGTCGACCAGTTGTCTATTTATTATTTTTTTTACTACGCATCAAGCTGCGCTGCTTGTCTTTGCTCCTGTGTGCTCGCGCACTCTCGCCTTTTCCACTTATTTTTATTTTTGATTTATTTTTGAATTATTTTGTCAATTTAAAAAAAAATACGCGTCGTGCTGTGCTGTTTGTGTTTGCTTGAGTGCATTCGCCCGCTCTCGCTTTCTCCACTTTACAATTTTTTTGTTATTATTTATCTATTCCTGAGAGTTTATCTTATTTTTTATTTGTTTATTTAAATGAAGTCGACCAGTTGCCTGCCCTTCCTTCCATTATCCTTCACCGAGACAAACTGAACAAAGTTCTGAGGTCGACCTTGTAAAGATAAGGATTCAGGTCTGTCTGCTGTTTACCTTTGCTCCTGCGCGCACTGACCTTCTCTCCACATTTATGTGTTTGTTTGTTTGTCTATCTAATCTTTTGGGTTTTTATTTCTAATGAGGTCGACCAGTTGTCTATTTATTATTTTTTTTACTACGCATCAAGCTGCGCTGCTTGTCTTTGCTCCTGTGTGCTCGCGCACTCTCGCCTTTCCCCACTTATTTTTATTTTTGATTTATTTTTGATTTATTTTGTCAATTTTAAAAAAAAATACGCATCGTGCTGTGCTGTTTGTGTTTGCTTGAGTGCATTCGCTCGCTCCTCCGCTTTCTCCACTTTACAAGTATTTTGTTATTATTTATCTATTCCTGAGAGTTTATCTTATTTTTTATTTGTTTATTTAAATGAAGTCGACCAGTTGCCTGCCCTTCCTTCCATTATCCGTCACCGAGACAAACTGAACAAAGTTCTGAGGTCGACCTTGTAAAGATAAGGATTCAGGTCTGTCTGCAGTTTACCTTTGCTCCTGCGCGCACTGCCCTTCTCTCCACATTTATGTGTTTGTTTGTCTATCTAAACTTTTGGGTTTTTATTTCTAATGAGGTCGACCAGTTGTCTATTTATTATTTTTTTTACTACGCATCAAGCTGCGCTGCTTGTCTTTGCTCCTGTGTGCTCGCGCACTCTCGCCTTTTCCACTTATTTTTATTTTTGATTTATTTTTGATTTATTTTGTCAATTTAAAAAAAAATACGCATCCGTGCTGTGCTGTTTGTGTTTGCTTGAGTGCATTCGCGCGCTCTCGCCTTCTCCACTTTACAATTTTTTTTTATTATTTATCTATTTCTGAGAGTTTATCTTATTTTTTATTTGTTTATTTAAATGAAGTCGACCAGTTGCCTGCCCTTCCTTCCATTATCCGTCACCGAGACAAACTGAACAAAGTTCTGAGGTCGACCTTGTAAATATAAGGATTCAGGTCTGTCTGCTGTTTACCTTTGCTCCTGCCGCGCACTGCCCTTCTCTCCACATTTATGTGTTTGTTTGTTTGTCTATCTAATCTTTTGGGTTTTTATTTCTAATGAGGTCGACCAGTTGTCTATTTATTATTTTTTTTACTACGCATCAAGCTTCGCTGCTTGTCTTTGCTCCTGTGTGCTCGCGCACTCTCGCCTTTTCCACTTATTTTTATTTTTGATTTATTTTGTCAATTTAAAAAAAAATACGCATCGTGCTGTGCTGTTTGTGTTTGCTTGAGTGCATTCGCGAGCTCTCGCTTTCTCCAGTT
>NW_025959891.1:56887-90353 GCF_023159225.1 Perognathus longimembris pacificus | reverse complement strand
TGAATCCTTATCTTTACAAGGTCGACCTCAGAACTTTGTTCAGTTTGTCTCGGTGACGGATAATGGAAGGAAGGGCAGGCAACTGGTCGACTTCATTTAAATAAACAAATAAAAAATAAGATAAACTCAGGAATAGATAAATAATAACAAAAAAATTGTAAAGTGGAGAAAGCGGAGAGCGCGCGAATGCACTCAAGCAAACACAAACAGCACAGCACGATGCGTATTTTTTTTTAAATTGACAAAATAAACCAAAAATAAAAAATAAGTGGAAAAGGCGAGAGTGCGCGAGCACACAGGAGCAAAGACAAGCAGCGCAGCTTGATGCGTAGTAAAAAAAATAATAAATAGACAACTGGTCGACCTCATTAGAAATAAAAACCCAAAAGATTAGATAGACAAACAAACAAACACATAAATGTGGAGAGAAGGGGCAGTGCGCGCAGGAGCAAACGTAAAGAGCAGACAGAACTGAATCCTTATCTTTACAAGGTCGACCTCAGAACTTTGTTCAGTTTGTCTCGGTGACGGATAATGGAAGGAAGGGCAGGCAACTGGTCGACTTCATTTAAATAAACAAATAAAAAATAAGATAAACTCTCAGGAATAGATAAATAATAACAAAAAAATTGTAAAGTGGAGAAAGCGAGAGCTCGCGAATGCACTCAAGCAAACACAAACAGCACAGCACGATGCGTATTTTCTTTGAAATTGACAAAGTAAATCAAAAAGAAATCAAAAATAAAAATAAGTGGAAAAGGCAAGAGTGCGCGAGCACACAGGAGCAAAGACAAGCAGCGCAGCTTGATGCGTAGTAAAAAAAAATAATAAATAGACAACTGGTCGACCTCATTAGAAATAAAAACCCAAACGATTAGATAGACAAACAAACAAACACATAAATGTGGAGAGAAGGGCAGTGCGCGCAGGAGCAAAGGTAAAACAGCAGACAGACCTGAATCCTTATCTTTACAAGGTCGATCTCAGAACTTTGTTCAGTTTGTCTCGGTGACGGATAATGGAAGGAAGGGCAGGCAACTGGTCGACTTCATTTAATAAACAAATAAAAAATAAGATAAACTCAGGAATAGATAAATAATAACAAAAAAATTGTAAAGTGGAGAAAGCGAGGAGCGCGCGAATGCACTCAAGCAAACACAAACAGCACAGCACGATGCGTATTTTTTTTTAAATTGACAAAATAAATCAAAAATAAATCAAAAATAAAAATAAGTGGAAAAGGCGAGAGTGCGCGAGCACACAGGAGCAAAGACAAGCAGCGCAGCTTGATGCGTAGTAAAAAAAATAATAAATAGACAACTGGTCGACCCTCATTAGAAATAAAAACCATAAAGATTAGATAGACAAACAAACAAACACATAAATGTGGAGAGAAGGGCAGTGCGCGCAGGAGCAAAGGTAAACAGCAGACAGACCTGAATCCTTATCTTTACAAGGTCGATCTCAGAACTTTGTTCAGTTTGTCTCGGTGACGGATAATGGAAGGAAGGGCAGGCAACTGGTCGACTTCATTTAAATAAACAAATAAAAAATAAGATAAACTCTCAGGAATAGATAAATAATAACAAATAATTGTAAAGTGGAGAAAGCGAGAGCGGGCGAATGCACTCAAGCAAACACAAACAGCACAGCACGATGCGTATTTTTTTTTAAATTGACAAAATAAATCAAAATAAATTAAAAATAAAAATAAGTGGAAAAGGCGAGAGTGCGCGAGCACACAGGAGCAAAGACAAGCAGCGCAGCTTGATGCATAGTAAAAAAAAATAATAAATAGACAACTGGTCGACCTCATTAGAAATAAAAACCCAAAAGATTACATAGACAAACAAACAAAACACATAAATGTGGAGAGAAGGCAGTGCGCGCAGGAGCAAAGGTAAACAGCAGGCAGACCTGAATCCTTATCTTTACAAGGTCGACCTCAGAACTTTGTTCAGTTTGTCTCGGTGACGGATAATGGAAGGAAGGGCAGGCAACTGGTCGACTTCATTTAAATAAACAAATAAAAAATAAGATAAACTCAGGAATAGATAAATAATAACAAAAAAATTGTAAAGTGGAGAAAGCGAGAGCGCGCGAATGCACTCAAGCAAACACAAACAGCACAGCACGATGCGTATTTTTTTTTTAAATTGACAAAATAAATCAAAAAGAAATCAAAATAAAAATAAGTGGAAAAGGCGAGAGTGCGCGAGCACACAGGAGCAAAGACAAGCAGCGCAGCTTTATGCGTAGTAAAAAAATAATAAATAGACAACTGGTCGACCTCATTAGAAATAAAAACCCAAAAGATTAGATAGACAAACAAACAAACACATAAATGTGGAGAGAAGGGCAGTGCGCACAGGAGCAAAGGTAAACAGCAGACAGACCTGAATCCTTATCTTTACAAGGTCGACCTCAGAACTTTGTTCAGTTTGTCTCGGTGACGGATAATGGAAGGAAGGGCAGGCAACTGGTCGACTTCATTTAAATAAACAAATAAAAAATAAGATAAACTCTCAGGAATAGATAAATAATAACAAAAAAATTGTAAAGTGGAGAAAGCGAGAGAGCGAGAATGCACTCAAGCAAACACAAACAGCACAGCACGATGCGTATTTTCTTTGAAATTGACAAAGTAAATCAAAAAGAAATCAAAAATAAAAATAAGTGGAAAAGGCAAGAGTGCGCGAGCACACAGGAGCAAAGACAAGCAGCGCAGCTTGATGCGTAGTAAAAAAAATAATAAATAGACAACTGGTCGACCTCATTAGAAATAAAAACCCAAAAGATTAGATAGACAAACAAACAAACACATAAATGTGGAGAGAAGGGCAGTGCGCGCAGGAGCAAAGGTAAACAGCAGACAGACCTGAATCCTTATCTTTACAAGGTCGATCTCAGAACTTTGTTCAGTTTGTCTCGGTGACGGATAATGGAAGGAAGGGCAGGCAACTGGTCGACTTCATTTAAATAAACAAATAAAAAATAAGATAAACTCAGGAATAGATAAATAATAACAAAAAAATTGTAAAGTGGAGAAAGCGAGAGCGCGCGAATGCACTCAAGCAAACACAAACAGCACAGCACGATGCGTATTTTTTTTTAAATTGACAAAATAATCAAAAATAAATCAAAAATAAAAATAAGTGGAAAAGGCGAGAGTGCGCGAGCACACAGGAGCAAAGACAAGCAGCGCAGCTTGATGCGTAGTAAAAAAAATAATAAATAGACAACTGGTCGACCTCATTAGAAATAAAACCCAAAAGATTAGATAGACAAACAAACAAACACATAAATGTGGAGAGAAGGGCAGTGCGCGCAGGAGCAAAGGTAAACAGCAGACAGACCTGAATCCTTATCTTTACAAGGTCGATCTCAGAACTTTGTTCAGTTTGTCTCGGTGACGGATAATGGAAGGAAGGGCAGGCAACTGGTCGACTTCATTTAAATAAACAAATAAAAAATAAGATAAACTCTCAGGAATAGATAAATAATAACAAATAATTGTAAAGTGGAGAAAGCGAGAGCGGGGCGAATGCACTCAAGCAAACACAAACAGCACAGCACGATGCGTATTTTTTTTTAAATTGACAAAATAAATCAAAAATAAATTAAAAATAAAAATAAGTGGAAAAGGCGAGAGTGCGCGAGCACACAGGAGCAAAGACAAGCAGCGCAGCTTGATGCATAGTAAAAAAAAATAATAAATAGACAACTGGTCGACCTCATTAGAAATAAAAACCCAAAAGATTACATAGACAAACAAACAAACACATAAATGTGGAGAGAAGGGCAGTGCGCGCAGGAGCAAAGGTAAACAGCAGGCAGACCTGAATCCTTATCTTTACAAGGTCGACCTCAGAACTTTGTTCAGTTTGTCTCGGTGACGGATAATGGAAGGAAGGGCAGGCAACTGGTCGACTTCATTTAAATAAACAAATAAAAATAAGATAAACTCAGGAATAGATAAATAATAACAAAAAAATTGTAAAGTGGAGAAAGCGAGAGCGCGCGAATGCACTCAAGCAAACACAAACAGCACAGCACGATGCGTATTTTTTTTTTAAATTGACAAAATAAATCAAAAAGAAATCAAAAATAAAAATAAGTGGAAAAGGCGAGAGTGCGCGAGCACACAGGAGCAAAGACAAGCAGCGCAGCTTTATGCGTAGTAAAAAAATAATAAATAGACAACTGGTCGACCTCATTAGAAATAAAAACCCAAAAGATTAGATAGACAAACAAACAAACACATAAATGTGGAGAGAAGGGCAGTGCGCACAGGAGCAAAGGTAAACAGCAGACAGACCTGAATCCTTATCTTTACAAGGTCGACCTCAGAACTTTGTTCAGTTTGTCTCGGTGACGGATAATGGAAGGAAGGGCAGGCAACTGGTCGACTTCATTTAAATAAACAAATAAAAAATAAGATAAACTCTCAGGAATAGATAAATAATAACAAAAAAATTGTAAAGTGGAGAAAGCGAGAGCGCGAGAATGCACTCAAGCAAACACAAACAGCACAGCACGATGCGTATTTTCTTTGAAATTGACAAAGTAAATCAAAAAGAAATCAAAAATAAAAATAAGTGGAAAAGGCAAGAGTGCGCGAGCACACAGGAGCAAAGACAAGCAGCGCAGCTTGATGCGTAGTAAAAAAAATAATAAATAGACAACTGGTCGACCTCATTAGAAATAAAAACCCAAAAGATTAGATAGACAAACAAACAAACACATAAATGTGGAGAGAAGGGCAGTGCGCGCAGGAGCAAAGGTAAACAGCAGACAGACCTGAATCCTTATCTTTACAAGGTCGATCTCAGAACTTTGTTCAGTTTGTCTCGGTGACGGATAATGGAAGGAAGGGCAGGCAACTGGTCGACTTCATTTAAATAAACAAATAAAAAATAAGATAAACTCAGGAATAGATAAATAATAACAAAAAAATTGTAAAGTGGAGAAAGCGAGAGCGCGCGAATGCACTCAAGCAAACACAAACAGCACAGCACGATGCGTATTTTTTTTTAAATTGACAAAATAAATCAAAAATAAATCAAAAATAAAAATAAGTGGAAAAGGCGAGAGTGCGCGAGCACACAGGAGCAAAGACAAGCAGCGCAGCTTGATGCGTAGTAAAAAAAATAATAAATAGACAACTGGTCGACCTCATTAGAAATAAAAACCCAAAAGATTAGATAGACAAACAAACAAACACATAAATGTGGAGAGAAGGGCAGTGCGCGCAGGAGCAAATGTAAACAGCAGACAGACCTGAATCCTTATCTTTACAAGGTCGATCTCAGAACTTTGTTCAGTTTGTCTCGGTGACGGATAATGGAAGGAAGGGCAGGCAACTGGTCGACTTCATTTAAATAAACAAATAAAAAATAAGATAAACTCTCAGGAATAGATAAATAATAACAAATAATTGTAAAGTGGAGAAAGCGAGAGCGGGCGAATGCACTCAAGCAAACACAAACAGCACAGCACGATGCGTATTTTTTTTAAATTGACAAAATAAATCAAAAATAAATTAAAAATAAAAATAAGTGGAAAAGGCGAGAGGTGCGCGAGCACACAGGAGCAAAGACAAGCAGCGCAGCTTGATGCATAGTAAAAAAAAATAATAAATAGACAACTGGTCGACCTCATTAGAAATAAAAACCCAAAAGATTACATAGACCAACAAACAAACACATAAATGTGGAGAGAAGGGCAGTGCGCGCAGGAGCAAAGGTAAACAGCAGGCAGACCTGAATCCTTATCTTTACAAGGTCGACCTCAGAACTTTGTTCAGTTTGTCTCGGTGACGGATAATGGAAGGAAGGGCAGGCAACTGGTCGACTTCATTTAAATAAACAAATAAAAAATAAGATAAACTCAGGAATAGATAAATAATAACAAAAAAATTGTAAAGTGGAGAAAGCGAGAGCGCGCGAATGCACTCAAGCAAACACAAACAGCACAGCACGATGCGTATTTTTTTTTTAAATTGACAAAATAAATCAAAAAGAAATCAAAAATAAAAATAAGTGGAAAAGGCGAGAGTGCGCGAGCACACAGGAGCAAAGACAAGCAGCGCAGCTTTATGCGTAGTAAAAAAATAATAAATAGACAACTGGTCGACCTCATTAGAAATAAAAACCCAAAAGATTAGATAGACAAACAAACAAACACATAAATGTGGAGAGAAGGGCAGTGCGCACAGGAGCAAAGGTAAACAGCAGACAGACCTGAGTCCTTATCTTTACAAGGTCGACCTCAGAACTTTGTTCAGTTTGTCTCGGTGACGGATAATGGAAGGAAGGGCAGGCAACTGGTCGACTTCATTTAAATAAACAAATAAAAAATAAGATAAACTCTCAGGAATAGATAAATAATAACAAAAAAATTGTAAAGTGGAGAAAGCGAGAGCGCGAGAATGCACTCAAGCAAACACAAACAGCACAGCACGATGCGTATTTTTTTTAATTGACAAAATAAATCAAAAAGAAATCAAAAATAAAAATAAGTGGAAAAGGCGAGAGTGCGCGAGCACACAGGAGCAAAGACAAGCAGCGCAGCTTGATGCGTAGTAAAAAAAATAATAAATAGACAACTGGTCGACCTCATTAGAAATAAAAACACAAAAGATTAGATAGACAAACAAACAAACACATAAATGTGGAGAAAAGGACAGTGCGCGCAGGAGCAAAGGTAAAGAGCAGACAGACCTGAATCCTTATCTTTACAAGGTCGACCTCAGAACGTTGTTCAGTTTGTCTCGGTGACGGATAATGGAAGGAAGGGCAGGCAACTGGTCGACTTCATTTAAATAAACAAATAAAAAATAAGATAAACTCTCAGGAATAGATAAATAATAACAAATAATTGTAAAGTGGAGAAAGCGAGAGCGGGGCGAATGCACTCAAGCAAACACAAACAGCACAGCACGATGCGTATTTTTTTTTAAATTGACAAAATAAATCAAAAATAAATTAAAAATAAAAATAAGTGGAAAAGGCGAGAGTGCGCGAGCACACAGGAGCAAAGACAAGCAGCGCAGCTTGATGCATAGTAAAAAAAAAATAATAAATAGACAACTGGTCGACCTCATTAGAAATAAAAACCCAAAAGATTACATAGACAACAAACAAACACATAAATGTGGAGAGAAGGGCAGTGCGCGCAGGAGCAAAGGTAAACAGCAGGCAGACCTGAATCCTTATCTTTACAAGGTCGACCTCAGAACTTTGTTCAGTTTGTCTCGGTGACGGATAATGGAAGGAAGGGCAGGCAACTGGTCGACTTCATTTAAATAAACAAATAAAAAATAAGATAAACTCAGGAATAGATAAATAATAACAAAAAAATTGTAAAGTGGAGAAAGCGAGAGCGCGCGAATGCACTCAAGCAAACACAAACAGCACAGCACGATGCGTATTTTTTTTAAATTGACAAAATAAATCAAAAAGAAATCAAAAATAAAAATAAGTGGAAAAGGCGAGAGTGCGCGAGCACACAGGAGCAAAGACAAGCAGCGCAGCTTTATGCGTAGTAAAAAAATAATAAATAGACAACTGGTCGACCTCATTAGAAATAAAAACCCAAAAGATTAGATAGACAAACAAACAAACACATAAATGTGGAGAGAAGGGCAGTGCGCACAGGAGCAAAGGTAAACAGCAGACAGACCTGAATCCTTATCTTTACAAGGTCGACCTCAGAACTTTGTTCAGTTTGTCTCGGTGACGGATAATGGAAGGAAGGGCAGGCAACTGGTCGACTTCATTTAAATAAACAAATAAAAAATAAGATAAACTCTCAGGAATAGATAAATAATAACAAAAAAATTGTAAAGTGGAGAAAGCGAGAGCGCGCGAATGCACTCAAGCAAACACAAACAGCACAGCACGATGCGTATTTTTTTTAATTGACAAAATAAATCAAAAAGAAATCAAAAATAAAAATAAGTGGAAAAGGCGAGAGTGCGCGAGCACACAGGAGCAAAGACAAGCAGCGCAGCTTGATGCGTAGTAAAAAAAATAATAAATTGACAACTGGTCGACCTCATTAGATATAAAAACACAAAGATTAGATAGACAAACAAACAAACACATAAATGTGGAGAAAAGGACAGTGCGCGCAGGAGCAAAGGTAAAGAGCAGACAGACCTGAATCCTTATCTTTACAAGGTCGACCTCAGAACGTTGTTCAGTTTGTCTCGGTGACGGATAATGGAAGGAAGGGCAGGCAACTGGTCGACTTCATTTAAATAAACAAATAAAAAATAAGATAAACTCTCAGGAATAGATAAATAATAACAAAAAAATTTTAAAGTGGAGAAAGCGAGAGCGCGAGAATGCACTCAAGCAAACACAAACAGGACAGCACGATGCGTTTTTTTTTTTAAATTGACAAAATAAATCAAAAATAAATCAAAAATAAAAATAAGTGGAAAAGGCGAGAGTGCGCGAGCACACAGGACCAAAGACAAGCAGCGCAGCTTGATGCGTAGTAAAAAAAATAATGAATAGACAACTGGTCGACCTCATTAGAAATGAAAACCCAAAAGATTAGATAGACAAACAAACAAATACATAAATGTGGAGAGAAGGGCAGTGCGGGCAGGAGCAAAGGTAAACAGCAGACAGACCTGAATCCTTATCTTTACAAGGTCTACCTCAGAACTTTGTTCAGTTTGTCTCGGTGACGGATAATGGAAGGAAGGGCAGGCAACTGGTCGACTTCATTTAAATAAACAAATAAAAATTAAGATAAACTCTCAGGAATAGATAAATAATAACAAAAAATTGTAAAGTGGAGAAAGCGAGAGCGCGCGAATGCACTCAAGCAAACACAAACAGCACAGCACGATGCGTATTTTTTTTTAAATTGACAAAATAAATCAAAAATAAATCAAAAATAAAAATAAGTGGAAAAGGCGAGAGGTGCGCGAGCACACAGGAGCAAAGACAAGCAGCGCAGCTTGATGCGTAGTAAAAAAAAATAATAAATAGACAACTGGTCGACCTCATTAGAAATAAAAACCCAAAAGATTAGATAGACAAACAAACAAACACATGAATGTGCAGAGAAGGGCAGTGCGCGCAGGAGCAAAGGTAAACAGCAGGCAGACCTGAATCCTTATCTTTACAAGGTCGACCTCAGAACTTTGTTCAGTTTGTCTCGGTGACGGATAATGGAAGGAAGGGCAGGCAACTGGTCGACTTCATTTAAATAAACAAATAAAAAATAAGATAAACTCTCAGGAATAGATAAATAATAACAAAAAAATTGTAAAGTGGAGAAAGCGAGAGCTCGCGAATGCACTCAAGCAAACACAAACAGCACAGCACGATGCGTATTTTCTTTGAAATTGACAAAGTAAATCAAAAAGAAATCAAAAATAAAAATAAGTGGAAAAGGCAAGAGTGCGCGAGCACACAGGAGCAAAGACAAGCAGCGCAGCTTGATGCGTAGTAAAAAAAATAATAAATAGACAACTGGTCGACCTCATTAGAAATAAAAACCAAAAGATTAGATAGACAAACAAACAAACACATAAATGTGGAGAGAAGGGCAGTGCGCGCAGGAGCAAAGGTAAACAGCAGACAGACCTGAATCCTTATCTTTACAAGGTCGATCTCAGAACTTTGTTCAGTTTGTCTCGGTGACGGATAATGGAAGGAAGGGCAGGCAACTGGTCGACTTCATTTAAATAAACAAATAAAAAATAAGATAAACTCAGGAATAGATAAATAATAACAAAAAAATTGTAAAGTGGAGAAAGCGAGAGCGCGCGAATGCACTCAAGCAAACACAAACAGCACAGCACGATGCGTATTTTTTTTAAATTGACAAAATAAATCAAAAATAAATCAAAAATAAAAATAAGTGGAAAAGGCGAGAGTGCGCGAGCACACAGGAGCAAAGACAAGCAGCGCAGCTTGATGCGTAGTAAAAAAAATAATAAATAGACAACTGGTCGACCTCATTAGAAATAAAAACCATAAAGATTAGATAGACAAACAAACAAACACATAAATGTGGAGAGAAGGGCAGTGCGCGCAGGAGCAAAGGTAAACAGCAGACAGACCTGAATCCTTATCTTTACAAGGTCGATCTCAGAACTTTGTTCAGTTTGTCTCGGTGACGGATAATGGAAGGAAGGGCAGGCAACTGGTCGACTTCATTTAAATAAACAAATAAAAAATAAGATAAACTCAGGAATAGATAAATAATAACAAAAAAATTGTAAAGTGGAGAAAGCGAGAGCGCGCGAATGCACTCAAGCAAACACAAACAGCACAGCACGATGCGTATTTTTTTTTAAATTGACAAAATAAATCAAAAATAAATCAAAAATAAAAATAAGTGGAAAAGGCGAGAGTGCGCGAGCACACAGGAGCAAAGACAAGCAGCGCAGCTTGATGCGTAGTAAAAAAAATAATAAATAGACAACTGGTCGACCTCATTAGAAATAAAAACCATAAAGATTAGATAGACAAACAAACAAACACATAAATGTGGAGAGAAGGGCAGTGCGCGCAGGAGCAAAGGTAAACAGCAGACAGACCTGAATCCTTATCTTTACAAGGTCGATCTCAGAACTTTGTTCAGTTTGTCTCGGTGACGGATAATGGAAGGAAGGGCAGGCAACTGGTCGACTTCATTTAAATAAACAAATAAAAAATAAGATAAACTCTCAGGAATAGATAAATAATAACAAATAATTGTAAAGTGGAGAAAGCGAGAGCGGGCGAATGCACTCAAGCAAACACAAACAGCACAGCACGATGCGTATTTTTTTTTAAATTGACAAAATAAATCAAAAATAAATTAAAAATAAAATAAGTGGAAAAGGCGAGAGTGCGCGAGCACACAGGAGCAAAGACAAGCAGCGCAGCTTGATGCATAGTAAAAAAAAATAATAAATAGACAACTGGTCGACCTCATTAGAAATAAAAACCCAAAAGATTACATAGACAAACAAACAAACACATAAATGTGGAGAGAAGGGCAGTGCGCGCAGGAGCAAAGGTAAACAGCAGGCAGACCTGAATCCTTATCTTTACAAGGTCGACCTCAGAACTTTGTTCAGTTTGTCTCGGTGACGGATAATGGAAGGAAGGGCAGGCAACTGGTCGACTTCATTTAAATAAACAAATAAAAAATAAGATAAACTCAGGAATAGATAAATAATAACAAAAAAATTGTAAAGTGGAGAAAGCGAGAGCGCGCGAATGCACTCAAGCAAACACAAACAGCACAGCACGATGCGTATTTTTTTTTTAAATTGACAAAATAAATCAAAAAGAAATCAAAAATAAAAATAAGTGGAAAAGGCGAGAGTGCGCGAGCACACAGGAGCAAAGACAAGCAGCGCAGCTTTATGCGTAGTAAAAAAATAATAAATAGACAACTGGTCGACCTCATTAGAAATAAAAACCCAAAAGATTAGATAGACAAACAAACAAACACATAAATGTGGAGAGAAGGGCAGTGCGCACAGGAGCAAAGGTAAACAGCAGACAGACCTGAATCCTTATCTTTACAAGGTCGACCTCAGAACTTTGTTCAGTTTGTCTCGGTGACGGATAATGGAAGGAAGGGCAGGCAACTGGTCGACTTCATTTAAATAAACAAATAAAAAATAAGATAAACTCTCAGGAATAGATAAATAATAACAAAAAAATTGTAAAGTGGAGAAAGCGAGAGCTCGCGAATGCACTCAAGCAAACACAAACAGCACAGCACGATGCGTATTTTCTTTGAAATTGACAAAGTAAATCAAAAAGAAATCAAAAATAAAAATAAGTGGAAAAGGCAAGAGTGCGCGAGCACACAGGAGCAAAGACAAGCAGCGCAGCTTGATGCGTAGTAAAAAAAATAATAAATAGACAACTGGTCGACCTCATTAGAAATAAAAACCCAAAAGATTAGATAGACAAACAAACAAACACATAAATGTGGAGAGAAGGGCAGTGCGCGCAGGAGCAAAGGTAAACAGCAGACAGACCTGAATCCTTATCTTTACAAGGTCGATCTCAGAACTTTGTTCAGTTTGTCTCGGTGACGGATAATGGAAGGAAGGGCAGGCAACTGGTCGACTTCATTTAAATAAACAAATAAAAAATAAGATAAACTCAGGAATAGATAAATAATAACAAAAAAATTGTAAAGTGGAGAAAGCGAGAGCGCGCGAATGCACTCAAGCAAACACAAACAGCACAGCACGATGCGTATTTTTTTTTAAATTGACAAAATAAATCAAAAATAAATCAAAAATAAAAATAAGTGGAAAAGGCGAGAGTGCGCGAGCACACAGGAGCAAAGACAAGCAGCGCAGCTTGATGCGTAGTAAAAAAAAATAATAAATAGACAACTGGTCGACCTCATTAGAAATAAAAACCCAAAAGATTAGATAGACAAACAAACAAACACATAAATGTGGAGAGAAGGGCAGTGCGCGCAGGAGCAAAGGTAAACAGCAGACAGACCTGAATCCTTATCTTTACAAGGTCGATCTCAGAACTTTGTTCAGTTTGTCTCGGTGACGGATAATGGAAGGAAGGGCAGGCAACTGGTCGACTTCATTTAAATAAACAAATAAAAAATAAGATAAACTCTCAGGAATAGATAAATAATAACAAATAATTGTAAAGTGGAGAAAGCGAGAGCGGGCGAATGCACTCAAGCAAACACAAACAGCACAGCACGATGCGTATTTTTTTTTAAATTGACAAAATAAATCAAAAATAAATTAAAAATAAAAATAAGTGGAAAAGGCGAGAGTGCGCGAGCACACAGGAGCAAAGACAAGCAGCGCAGCTTGATGCATAGTAAAAAAAAATAATAAATAGACAACTGGTCGACCTCATTAGAAATAAAAACCCAAAAGATTACATAGACAAACAAACAAACACATAAATGTGGAGAGAAGGGCAGTGCGCGCAGGAGCAAAGGTAAACAGCAGGCAGACCTGAATCCTTATCTTTACAAGGTCGACCTCAGAACTTTGTTCAGTTTGTCTCGGTGACGGATAATGGAAGGAAGGGCAGGCAACTGGTCGACTTCATTTAAATAAACAAATAAAAAATAAGATAAACTCTCAGGAATAGATAAATAATAACAAAAAAATTGTAAAGTGGAGAAAGCGAGAGCGCGAGAATGCACTCAAGCAAACACAAACAGCACAGCACGATGCGTATTTTTTTTAATTGACAAAATAAATCAAAAAGAAATCAAAAATAAAAATAAGTGGAAAAGGCGAGAGTGCGCGAGCACACAGGAGCAAAGACAAGCAGCGCAGCTTGATGCGTAGTAAAAAAAATAATAAATAGACAACTGGTCGACCTCATTATAAATAAAAACCCAAAAGATTAGATAGACAAACAAACAAACACATAAATGTGGAGAGAAGGGCAGTGCGCACAGGAGCAAAGGTAAACAGCAGACAGACCTGAATCCTAATATTTACAAGGTCGACCTCAGAACTTTGTTCAGTTTGTCTCGGTGACGAATATTGGAAGGAAGGGCAGGCAACTGGTCGACTTCATTTAAATAAACAAATAAAAAATAAGATAAACTCTCAGGAATAGATAAATAATAACAAAAAAATTGTAAAGTGGAGAAAGCGAGAGCGCGCGAATGCACTCAAGCAAACACAAACAGCACAGCACGATGCGTATTTTTTTTTAAAATTGACAAAGTAAATCAAAAATACATCAAAAATAAAAATAAGTGGAAAAGGCGAGAGTGCGCGAGCACACAGGAGCAAAGACAAGCAGCGCAGCTTGATGCGTAGTAAAAAAATGATAAATAGACAACTGGTCGACCTCATTAGAAATAAAAACACAAAAGATTAGATAGACAAACAAACAAACACATAAATGTGGAGAGAAGGGCAGTGCGCGCAGGAGCAAAGGTAAACAGCAGACAGACCTGAATCCTTATCTTTACAAGGTCGACCTCAGAACTTTGTTCAGTTTGTCTCGGTGACGGATAATGGAAGGAAGGGCAGGCAACTGGTCGACTTCATTTAAATAAACAAATAAAAAATAAGATAAACTCTCAGGAATAGATAAATAATAACAAAAAAATTGTAAAGTGGAGAAAGCGAGAGCGCGCGAATGCACTCAAGCAAACACAAACAGCACAGCACGATGCGTATTTTTTTTAAATTGACAAAATAAATCAAAAATAAATCAAAAATAAAAATAAGTGAAAAAGGCGAGAGTGCGCGAGCACACAGGAGCAAAGACAAGCAGCGCAGCTTGATGCGTAGTAAAAAAAATAATAAATAGACAACTGGTCGACCTCATTAGAAATAAAAACCCAAAAGATTAGATAGACAAACAAACAAACACATAAATGTGGAGAGAAGGGCAGTGCCCGCAGGAGCAAAGGTAAACAGCAGACAGACCTGAATCCTTATATTTACAAGGTCGACCTCAGAACTTTGTTCAGTTTGTCTCGGTGACGAATATTGGAAGGAAGGGCAGGCAACTGGTCGACTTCATTTAAATAAACAAATAAAAAATAAGATAAACTCTCAGGAATAGATAAATAATAACAAAAAAATTGTAAAGTGGAGAAAGCGAGAGCACGCGAATGCACTCAAGCAAACACAAACAGCACAGCACGATGCGTAATTTTTTTTAAATTGACAAAATAAATCAAAAATAAATCAAAAATAAAAATAAGTGGAAAAGGCGAGAGTGCGCGAGCACACAGGAGCAAAGGCAAGCAGCGCAGCTTGATGCTTAGTAAAAAAAATAATAAATAGACAACTGGTCGACCTCATTAGAAATAAAAACCCAAAAGATTAGATAGACAAACAAACAAACACATAAATGTGGAGAGAAGGGCAGTGCGCGCAGGAGCAAAGGTAAACAGCAGACAGACCTGAATCCTTATATTTACAAGGTCGACCTCAGAACTTTGTTCAGTTTGTCTCGGTGACGAATATTGGAAGGAAGGGCAGGCAACTGGTCGACTTCATTTAAATAAACAAATAAAAAATAAGATAAACTCTCAGGAATAGATAAATAATAACAAAAATATTGCAAAGTGGAGAAAGCGAGAGCACGCGAATGCATTCAAGCAAACACAAACAGCACAGCACGATGCGTAATTTTTTTTAAATTGACAAAATAAATCAAAAATAAATCAAAAATAAAAATAAGTGGAAAAGGCGAGAGTGCGCGAGCACACAGGAGCAAAGACAAGCAGCGCAGCTTGATGCGTAGTAAAAAAAATAATAAATAGACAACTGGTCGACCTCATTAGAAATAAAAACCCAAAAGATTAGATAGACAAACAAACAAACACATAAATGTGGAGAGAAGGGCAGTGCGCGCAGGAGCAAAGGTAAACAGCAGACAGACCTGAATCCTTATCTTTACAAGGTCGACCTCAGAACTTGTTCAGTTTGTCTCGGTGACGGATAATGGAAGGAAGGGCAGGCAACTGGTCGACTTCATTTAAATAAACAAATAAAAAATAAGATAAACTCTCAGGAATAGATAAATAATAACAAAAAAATTGTAAAGTGGAGAAAGCGAGAGCGCGCGAATGCACTCAAGCAAACACAAACAGCACAGCACGATGCGTATTTTTTTTAAAAATTGACAAAATAAATCAAAAATACATCAAAAATAAAAATAAGTGGAAAAGGCGAGAGTGCGCGAGCACACAGGAGCAAAGACAAGTAGCACAGCTTGATGCGTAGTAAAAAAAATGATAAATAGACAACTGGTCGACCTCATTAGAAATGAAAACCCAAAAGATTAGATAGACAAACAAACAAACACATAAATGTGGAGAGAAGGGCAGTGCGGGCAGGAGAAAAGGTAAACAGCAGACAGACCTGAATCCTTGTCTTTACAAGGTCGACCTCAGAACTTTGTTCAGTTTGTCTCGGTGACGTATAATGGAAGGAAGGGCAGGCAACTGGTCGACTTCATTTAAATAAACAAATAAAAAATAAGATAAACTCTCAGGAATAGATAAATAATAACAAAAAAATTGTAAAGTGGAGAAAGCGAGAGCGCGCGAATGCACTCAAGCAAACACAAACAGCACAGCACGATGCGTATTTTTTTTTAAATTGACAAAATAAATCAAAAATAAATCAAAAATAAAAATAAGTGGAAAAGGCGAGAGTGCGCGAGCACACAGGAGCAAAGACAAGCAGCGCAGCTTGATGCGTAGTAAAAAAAATAATAAATAGACAACTGGTCGACCTCATTAGAAATAAAAACACAAAAGATTAGATAGACAAACAAACAAACACATAAATGTGGAGAGAAGGGCAGTGCGCGCAGGAGCAAAGGTAAACAGCAGACAGACCTGAATCCTTATCTTTACAAGGTCGATCTCAGACCTTTGTTCAGTTTGTCTCGGTGACGGATAATGGAAGGAAGGGCAGGCAACTGGTCGACTTCATTTAAATAAACAAATAAAAAATAAGATAAACTCTCAGGAATAGATAAATAATAACAAAAAAATTGTAAAGTGGAGAAAGCGAGAGCGCGCGAATGCACTCAAGCAAACACAAACAGCACAGCACGATGCGTATTTTTTTTTAAATTGACAAAATAAATCAAAAATAAATTAAAAATAAAAATAAGTGGAAAAGGCGAGAGTGCGCGAGCACACAGGAGCAAAGACAAGCAGCGCAGCTTGATGCATAGTAAAAAAAATAATAAATAGACAACTGGTCGACCTCATTAGAAATAAAAACCCAAAAGATTAGATAGACAAACAAACAAACACATAAATGTGGAGAGAAGGGCAGTGCGCGCAGGAGCAAAGGTAAACAGCAGGCAGACCTGAATCCTTATGTTTACAAGGTCGAACTCAGAACTTTGTTCAGTTTGTCTCGGTGACGGATAATGGAAGGAAGGGCAGGCAACTGGTCGACTTCATTTAAATAAAAAAATAAAAAATAAGATAAACTCTCAGGAATAGATAAATAATAACAAAAAAATTGTTAAGTGGAGAAAGCGAGAGCGCGCGAATGCACTCATGCAAACACAAACAGCACAGCACGATGCGTATTTTTTTTTAAATTGACAAAATAAATCAAAAATAAATCAAAAATAAAAATAAGTGGAAAAGGCGAGAGTGCGCGAGCACACAGGAGCAAAGACAAGCAGCGCAGCTTGATGCGTAGTAAAAAAAAATAATAAATAGACAACTGGTCGACCTCATTAGAAATAAAAACACAAAAGATTAGATAGACAAACAAACAAACACATAAATGTGGAGAGAAGGACAGTGCGCGCAGGAGCAAAGGTAAAGAGCAGACAGACCTGAATCCTTATCTTTACAAGGTCGACCTCAGAACTTTGTTCAGTTTGTCTCGGTGACGGATAATGGAAGGAAGGGCAGGCAACTGGTCGACTTCATTTAAATAAACAAATAAAAAATAAGATAAACTCTCAGGAATAGATAAATAATAACAAAAAAATTTTAAAGTGGAGAAAGCGAGAGCGCGAGAATGCACTCAAGCAAACACAAACAGCACAGCACGATGCGTATTTTTTTTTAAATTGACAAAAAAAATCAAAAATAAATCAAAAATAAAAATAAGTGGAAAAGGCGAGAGTGCGCGAGCACACAGGAGCAAAGACAAGCAGCGCAACTTGATGCGTAGTAAAAAAAATAATAAATAGACAACTGGTCGACCTCATTAGAAATAAAAACACAAAAGATTAGATAGACAAACAAACAAACACATAAATGTGGAGAGAAGGGCAGTGCGCGCAGGAGCAAAGGTAAACAGCAGACAGACCTGAATCCTTATCTTTACAAGGTCGATCTCAGACCTTTGTTCAGTTTGTCTCGGTGACGGATAATGGAAGGAAGGGCAGGCAACTGGTCGACTTCATTTAAATAAACAAATAAAAAATAAGATAAACTCTCAGGAATAGATAAATAATAACAAAAAAATTGTAAAGTGGAGAAAGCGAGAGCGCGCGAATGCACTCAAGCAAACACAAACAGCACAGCACGATGCGTATTTTTTTTAAATTGACAAAATAAATCAAAAATAAATTAAAAATAAAAATAAGTGGAAAAGGCGAGAGTGCGCGAGCACACAGGAGCAAAGACAAGCAGCGCAGCTTGATGCATAGTAAAAAAAATAATAAATAGACAACTGGTCGACCTCATTAGAAATAAAAACCCAAAAGATTAGATAGACAAACAAACAAACACATAAATGTGGAGAGAAGGGCAGTGCGCGCAGGAGCAAAGGTAAACAGCAGGCAGACCTGAATCCTTATGTTTACAAGGTCGAACTCAGAACTTTGTTCAGTTTGTCTCGGTGACGGATAATGGAAGGAAGGGCAGGCAACTGGTCGACATCATTTAAATAAAAAAAAAAAATAAGATAAACTCTCAGGAATAGATAAATAATAACAAAAAAATTGTAAAGTGGAGAAAGCGAGAGCGCGCGAATGCACTCAAGCAAACACAAACAGCACAGCACGATGCGTATTTTTTTTTAAATTGACAAAATAAATCAAAAAGAAATCAAAAATAAAAATAAGTGGAAAATGCGAGAGTGCGCGAGCACACAGGAGCAAAGACAAGCAGCGCAGCTTGATGCGTAGTAAAAAAAATAATCAATAGACAACTGGTCGACCTCATTAGAAATAAAAACCCAAAAGATTAGATAGACAAACAAACAAACACATAAATGTGGAGAGAAGGGCAGTGCGGGCAGGAGCAAAGGTAAACAGCAGACAGACCTGAATCCTTATCTTTACAAGGTCGACCTCAGAACTTTGTTCAGTTTGTCTCGGTGACGGATAATGGAAGGAAGGGCAGGCAACTGGTCGACTTCATTTAAATAAACAAATAAAAATTAAGATAAACTCTCAGGAATAGATAAATAATAACAAAAAATTGTAAAGTGGAGAAAGCGAGAGCGCGCGAATGCACTCAAGCAAACACAAACAGCACAGCACGATGCGTATTTTTTTTTAAATTGACAAAATAAATCAAAAAGAAATCAAAAATAAAAATAAGTGGAAAAGGCGAGAGTGCGGAAGCACACAGGAGCAAAGACAAGCAGCGCAGCTTGATGCGTAGTAAAAAAAAATAATAAATAGACAACTGGTCGACCTCATTAGAAATAAAAACCCAAAGATTAGATAGACAAACAAACAAACACATAAATGTGGAGAGAAGGGCAGTGCGCGCAGGAGCAAAGGTAAACAGCAGACAGACCTGAATCCTTATCTTTACAAGGTCGACCTCAGAACTTTGTTCAGTTTGTCTCGGTGACGGATAATGGAAGGAAGGGCAGGCAACTGGTCGACTTCATTTAAATAAACAAATAAAAACTAAGATAAACTCTCAGGAATAGATAAATAATAACAAAAAAATTGTAAAGTGGAGAAAGCGAGAGCGCGCGAATGCACTCAAGCAAACACAAACAGCACAGCACGATGCCTATTTTTTTTTAAATTGACAAAATAAATCAAAAATAAATCAAAAATAAAAATAAGTGGAAAAGGCGAGAGTGCGCGAGCACACAGGAGCAAAGACAAGCAGCGCAGCTTGATGCATAGTAAAAAAAATAATAAATAGACAACTGGTCGACCTCATTAGAAATAAAAACCCAAAAGATTAGATAGACAAACAAACAAACACATAAATGTGGAGAGAAGGGCAGTGCGCGCAGGAGCAAAGGTAAACAGCAGGCAGACCTGAATCCTTATCTTTACAAGGTCTACCTCAGAACTTTGTTCAGTTTGTCTCGGTGACGGATAATGGAAGGAAGGGCAGGCAACTTGTCGACTTCATTTAAATAAACATATAAAAAATAAGATAAACTCTCAGGAATAGATAAATAATAACAAAAAATTGTAAAGTGGAGAAAGCGAGAGCGCGCGAATGCACTCAAGCAAACACAAACAGCACAGCACGATGCGTATTTTTTTTTAAATTGACAAAATAAATCAAAAAGAAATCAAAAATAAAAATAAGTGGAAAAGGCGAGAGTGCGCGAGCACACAGGAGCAAAGACAAGCAGCACAGCTTGATGCGTAGTAAAAAAAAATAATAAATAGACAACTGGTCGACCTCATTAGAAATAAAAACCCAAAAGATTAGATAGACAAACAAACAAACACATAAATGTGGAGAGAAGGGCAGTGCGCGCAGGAGCAAAGGTAAACAGCAGACAGACCTGAATCCTTATCTTTACAAGGTCGACCTCAGAACTTGTTCAGTTTGTCTCGGTGACGGATAATGGAAGGAAGGGCAGGCAACTGGTCGACTTCATTTAAATAAACAAATAAAAAATAAGATAAACTCTCAGGAATAGATAAATAATAACAAAAAAATTGTAAAGTGGAGAAAGCGAGAGCGCGCGAATGCACTCAAGCAAACACAAACAGCACAGCACGATGCGTATTTTTTTTTAAATTGACAAAATAAATCAAAAATAAATCAAAAATAAAAATAAGTGGAAAAGGCGAGAGTGCGCGAGCACACAGGAGCAAAGACAAGCAGCGCAGCTTGATGCGTAGTAAAAAAAATAATAAATAGACAACTGGTCGACCTCATTAGAAATAAAAACACAAAAGATTAGATAGACAAACAAACAAACACATAAATGTGGAGAGAAGGGCAGTGCGCGCAGGAGCAAAGGTAAACAGCAGACAGACCTGAATCCTTATCTTTACAAGGTCGATCTCAGACCTTTGTTCAGTTTGTCTCGGTGACGGATAATGGAAGGAAGGGCAGGCAACTGGTCGACTTCATTTAAATAAACAAATAAAAAATAAGATAAACTCTCAGGAATAGATAAATAATAACAAAAAAATTGTAAAGTGGAGAAAGCGAGAGCGCGCGAATGCACTCAAGCAAACACAAACAGCACAGCACGATGCGTATTTTTTTTAAAATTGACAAAATAAATCAAAAATAAATCAAAAATAAAAATAAGTGGAAAAGGCGAGAGTGCGCGAGCACACAGGAGCAAAGACAAGCAGCGCAGCTTGATGCGTAGTAAAAAAAAAATAATAAATAGACAACTGGTCGACCTCATTAGAAATAAAAACCCAAAAGATTAGATAGACAAACAAGCAAACACATAAATGTGGAGAGAAGGGCAGTGCGCGCAGGAGCAAAGGTAAACAGCAGACAGACCTGAATCCTTATCTTTACAAGGTCGACCTCAGAACTTTGTTCAGTTTGTCTCGGTGACGGATAATGGAAGGAAGGGCAGGCAACTGGTCGACTTCATTTAAATAAACAAATAAAAAATAAGATAAACTCTCAGGAATAGATAAATAATAACAAAAAAATTGTAAAGTGGAGAAAGCGAGAGCCCGCGAATGCACTCAAGCAAACACAAACAGCACAGTACCATGCGTATTTTTTTTTAAATTGACAAAATAAATCAAAAATAAATCAAAAATAAAAATAAGTGGAAAAGGCGAGAGTGCGCGAGCACACAGGATCAAAGACAAGCAGCACAGCTTGATGCATAGTAAAAAAAAATAATAAATAGACAACTGGTCGACCTCATTAGAAATAAAAACCCAAAAGATTAGATAGACAAACAAACAAACACATAAATGTGGAGAGAAGGGCAGTGCGCGCAGGAGCAAAGGTAAACAGCAGACAGACCTGAATCCTTATCTTTACAAGGTCGACCTCAGAACTTTGTTCAGTTTGTCTCGGTGACGGATAATGGAAGGAAGGGCAAGCAACAGGTCGACTTCATTTAAATAAACAAATAAAAAATAAGATAAACTCTCAGGAATAGATAAATAATAACAAAAAAATTGTAAAGTGCAGAAAGCGAGAGCGCGCGAATGCACTCAAGCAAACACAAACAGCACAGCACGATGCGTATTTTTTTTTTTAAATTGACAAAATAAATCAAAAATAAAAATAAGTGGAAAAGGCGAGAGTGCGCGAGCACACAGGAGCAAAGACAAGCAGCGCAGCTTGATGCGTAGTAAAAAAAATAATAAATAGACAACTGGTGGACCTCATTAGAAATAAAAACCCAAAAGATTAGATAGACAAACAAACAAACACATAAATGTGGGGAGAAGGGCAGTGCGCATAGGAGCAAAGGTAAACAGCAGACAGACCTGTATCCTTATCTTTACAAGGTCGACCTCAGAACTTGGTTCAGTTTGTCTCGGTGACGGATAATGGAAGGAAGGGCAGGCAACTGGTCGACTTCATTTAAATAAACAAATAAAAAATAAGATAAACTCTCAGGAATAGATAAATAATAACAAAATAATTGTAAAGTGGAGAAAGCGAGAGCGCGCGAATGCACTCAAGCAAACACAAACAGCACAGAACGATGCGTATTTTTTTTTTAAAATTGACAAAATAAATCAAAAATAAAAATAAGTGGAAAAGGCGAGAGTGCGCGAGCACACAGGAGCAAAGACAAGCAGCGCAGCTTGATGCGGAGTAAAAAAAATAATAAATAGACAACTGGTCGACCTCATTAGAAATAAAAACCCAAAAGATTAGAATGACAAACAAACAAACACATAAATGTGGAGAGAAGGGCAGTGCGCGCAGGAGCAAAGGTAAACAGCAGACAGACCTGAATCCTTATCTTTACAAGGTCGACCTCAGAACTTTGTTCAGTTTGTCTCGGTGACGGATAATGGAAGGAAGGGCATGCAACTGGTCGACTTCATTTAAATAAACAAATAAAAATAAGATAAACTCTCAGGAATAGATAAATAATAACAAAAAAATTGTAAAGTGGAGAAAGCGAGAGCGCGCGAATGCACTCAGGCAAACACAAACAGCACAGCACGATGCGTATTTTTTTTAAAAATTGACAAAATAAATCAAAAATAAATCAAAAATAAAAATAAGTGGAAAAGGCGAGAGTGCGCGAGCACACAGGAGCAAAGACAAGCAGCGCAGCTTGATGCATAGTAAAAAAAATAATAAATAGACAACTGGTCGACCTCATTAGAAATAAAAACCCAAAAGATTAGATAGACAAACAAACAAACACATAAATGTGGAGAGAAGGGCAGTGCGCGCAGGAGCAAAGGTAAACAGCAGGCAGACCTGAATCCTTATGTTTAAAAGGTCGAACTCAGAACTTTGTTCAGTTTGTCTCGGTGACGGATAATGGAAGGAAGGGCAGGCAACTGGTCGACATCATTTAAATAAAAAAATAAAAAATAAGATAAACTCTCAGGAATAGATAAATAATAACAAAAAAATTGTAAAGTGGAGAAAGCGAGAGCGCGCGAATGCACTCAAGCAAACACAAACAGCACAGCACGATGCGTATTTTTTTTTAAATTGACAAAATAAATCAAAAAGAAATCAAAAATAAAAATAAGTGGAAAATGCGAGAGTGCGCGAGCACACAGGAGCAAAGACAAGCAGCGCAGCTTGATGCGTAGTAAAAAAAATAATCAATAGACAACTGGTCGACCTCATTAGAAATAAAAACCCAAAAGATTAGATAGACAAACAAACAAACACATAAATGTGGAGAGAAGGGCAGTGCGGGCAGGAGCAAAGGTAAACAGCAGACAGACCTGAATCCTTATCTTTACAAGGTCGACCTCAGAACTTTGTTCAGTTTGTCTCGGTGACGGATAATGGAAGGAAGGGCAGGCAACTGGTCGACTTCATTTAAATAAACAAATAAAAATTAAGATAAACTCTCAGGAATAGATAAATAATAACAAAAAATTGTAAAGTGGAGAAAGCGAGAGCGCGCGAATGCACTCAAGCAAACACAAACAGCACAGCACGATGCGTATTTTTTTTTAAATTGACAAAATAAATCAAAAAGAAATCAAAAATAAAAATAAGTGGAAAAGGCGAGAGTGCGGAAGCACACAGGAGCAAAGACAAGCAGCGCAGCTTGATGCGTAGTAAAAAAAAATAATAAATAGACAACTGGTCGACCTCATTAGAAATAAAAACCCAAAGATTAGATAGACAAACAAACAAACACATAAATGTGGAGAGAAGGGCAGTGCGCGCAGGAGCAAAGGTAAACAGCAGACAGACCTGAATCCTTATCTTTACAAGGTCGACCTCAGAACTTTGTTCAGTTTGTCTCGGTGACGGATAATGGAAGGAAGGGCAGGCAACTGGTCGACTTCATTTAAATAAACAAATAAAAACTAAGATAAACTCTCAGGAATAGATAAATAATAACAAAAAAATTGTAAAGTGGAGAAAGCGAGAGCGCGCGAATGCACTCAAGCAAACACAAACAGCACAGCACGATGCCTATTTTTTTTTAAATTGACAAAATAAATCAAAAATAAATCAAAAATAAAAATAAGTGGAAAAGGCGAGAGTGCGCGAGCACACAGGAGCAAAGACAAGCAGCGCAGCTTGATGCATAGTAAAAAAAATAATAAATAGACAACTGGTCGACCTCATTAGAAATAAAAACCCAAAAGATTAGATAGACAAACAAACAAACACATAAATGTGGAGAGAAGGGCAGTGCGCGCAGGAGCAAAGGTAAACAGCAGGCAGACCTGAATCCTTATCTTTACAAGGTCTACCTCAGAACTTTGTTCAGTTTGTCTCGGTGACGGATAATGGAAGGAAGGGCAGGCAACTTGTCGACTTCATTTAAATAAACATATAAAAAATAAGATAAACTCTCAGGAATAGATAAATAATAACAAAAAATTGTAAAGTGGAGAAAGCGAGAGCGCGCGAATGCACTCAAGCAAACACAAACAGCACAGCACGATGCGTATTTTTTTTTAAATTGACAAAATAAATCAAAAAGAAATCAAAAATAAAAATAAGTGGAAAAGGCGAGAGTGCGCGAGCACACAGGAGCAAAGACAAGCAGCACAGCTTGATGCGTAGTAAAAAAAAATAATAAATAGACAACTGGTCGACCTCATTAGAAATAAAAACCCAAAAGATTAGATAGACAAACAAACAAACACATAAATGTGGAGAGAAGGGCAGTGCGCGCAGGAGCAAAGGTAAACAGCAGACAGACCTGAATCCTTATCTTTACAAGGTCGACCTCAGAACTTGTTCAGTTTGTCTCGGTGACGGATAATGGAAGGAAGGGCAGGCAACTGGTCGACTTCATTTAAATAAACAAATAAAAAATAAGATAAACTCTCAGGAATAGATAAATAATAACAAAAAAATTGTAAAGTGGAGAAAGCGAGAGCGCGCGAATGCACTCAAGCAAACACAAACAGCACAGCACGATGCGTATTTTTTTTTAAATTGACAAAATAAATCAAAAATAAATCAAAAATAAAAATAAGTGGAAAAGGCGAGAGTGCGCGAGCACACAGGAGCAAAGACAAGCAGCGCAGCTTGATGCGTAGTAAAAAAAATAATAAATAGACAACTGGTCGACCTCATTAGAAATAAAAACACAAAAGATTAGATAGACAAACAAACAAACACATAAATGTGGAGAGAAGGGCAGTGCGCGCAGGAGCAAAGGTAAACAGCAGACAGACCTGAATCCTTATCTTTACAAGGTCGATCTCAGACCTTTGTTCAGTTTGTCTCGGTGACGGATAATGGAAGGAAGGGCAGGCAACTGGTCGACTTCATTTAAATAAACAAATAAAAAATAAGATAAACTCTCAGGAATAGATAAATAATAACAAAAAAATTGTAAAGTGGAGAAAGCGAGAGCGCGCGAATGCACTCAAGCAAACACAAACAGCACAGCACGATGCGTATTTTTTTTAAAATTGACAAAATAAATCAAAAATAAATCAAAAATAAAAATAAGTGGAAAAGGCGAGAGTGCGCGAGCACACAGGAGCAAAGACAAGCAGCGCAGCTTGATGCGTAGTAAAAAAAAAATAATAAATAGACAACTGGTCGACCTCATTAGAAATAAAAACCCAAAAGATTAGATAGACAAACAAGCAAACACATAAATGTGGAGAGAAGGGCAGTGCGCGCAGGAGCAAAGGTAAACAGCAGACAGACCTGAATCCTTATCTTTACAAGGTCGACCTCAGAACTTTGTTCAGTTTGTCTCGGTGACGGATAATGGAAGGAAGGGCAGGCAACTGGTCGACTTCATTTAAATAAACAAATAAAAAATAAGATAAACTCTCAGGAATAGATAAATAATAACAAAAAAATTGTAAAGTGGAGAAAGCGAGAGCCCGCGAATGCACTCAAGCAAACACAAACAGCACAGTACCATGCGTATTTTTTTTTAAATTGACAAAATAAATCAAAAATAAATCAAAAATAAAAATAAGTGGAAAAGGCGAGAGTGCGCGAGCACACAGGATCAAAGACAAGCAGCACAGCTTGATGCATAGTAAAAAAAAATAATAAATAGACAACTGGTCGACCTCATTAGAAATAAAAACCCAAAAGATTAGATAGACAAACAAACAAACACATAAATGTGGAGAGAAGGGCAGTGCGCGCAGGAGCAAAGGTAAACAGCAGACAGACCTGAATCCTTATCTTTACAAGGTCGACCTCAGAACTTTGTTCAGTTTGTCTCGGTGACGGATAATGGAAGGAAGGGCAAGCAACAGGTCGACTTCATTTAAATAAACAAATAAAAAATAAGATAAACTCTCAGGAATAGATAAATAATAACAAAAAAATTGTAAAGTGCAGAAAGCGAGAGCGCGCGAATGCACTCAAGCAAACACAAACAGCACAGCACGATGCGTATTTTTTTTTTTAAATTGACAAAATAAATCAAAAATAAAAATAAGTGGAAAAGGCGAGAGTGCCCGAGCACACAGGAGAAAAGACAAGCAGCGCAGCTTGATGCGTAGTAAAAAAAATAATAAATAGACAACTGGTGGACCTCATTAGAAATAAAAACCCAAAAGATTAGATAGACAAACAAACAAACACATAAATGTGGGGAGAAGGGCAGTGCGCATAGGAGCAAAGGTAAACAGCAGACAGACCTGTATCCTTATCTTTACAAGGTCGACCTCAGAACTTGGTTCAGTTTGTCTCGGTGACGGATAATGGAAGGAAGGGCAGGCAACTGGTCGACTTCATTTAAATAAACAAATAAAAAATAAGATAAACTCTCAGGAATAGATAAATAATAACAAAATAATTGTAAAGTGGAGAAAGCGAGAGCGCGCGAATGCACTCAAGCAAACACAAACAGCACAGAACGATGCGTATTTTTTTTTTAAAATTGACAAAATAAATCAAAAATAAAAATAAGTGGAAAAGGCGAGAGTGCGCGAGCACACAGGAGCAAAGACAAGCAGCGCAGCTTGATGCGGAGTAAAAAAAATAATAAATAGACAACTGGTCGACCTCATTAGAAATAAAAACCCAAAAGATTAGAATGACAAACAAACAAACACATAAATGTGGAGAGAAGGGCAGTGCGCGCAGGAGCAAAGGTAAACAGCAGACAGACCTGAATCCTTATCTTTACAAGGTCGACCTCAGAACTTTGTTCAGTTTGTCTCGGTGACGGATAATGGAAGGAAGGGCATGCAACTGGTCGACTTCATTTAAATAAACAAATAAAAATAAGATAAACTCTCAGGAATAGATAAATAATAACAAAAAAATTGTAAAGTGGAGAAAGCGAGAGCGCGCGAATGCACTCAGGCAAACACAAACAGCACAGCACGATGCGTATTTTTTTTAAAAATTGACAAAATAAATCAAAAATAAATCAAAAATAAAAATAAGTTGAAAAGGCGAGAGTGCGCGAGCACACAGGAGCAAAGACAAGCAGCGCAGCTTGATGCGTAGTAAAAAAAATAATAAATAGACAACTGGTCGACCTCATTAGAAATAAAAACCCAAAAGATTAGATAGACAAACAAGCAAACACATAAATGTGGAGAGAAGGGCAGTGCGCGCAGGAGCAAAGGTAAACAGCAGACAGACCTGAATCCTTATCTTTACAAGGTCGACCTCAGAACTTTGTTCAGTTTGTCTCGGTGACGGATAATGGAAGGAAGGGCAGGCAACTGGTCGACTTCATTTAAATAAACAAATAAAAAATAAGATAAACTCTCAGGAATAGATAAATAATAACAAAAAAATTGTAAAGTGGAGAAAGCGAGAGCCCGCGAATGCACTCAAGCAAACACAAACAGCCCAGCACGATGCTTATTTTTTTTTAAAATTGACAAAATAAATCAAAAATAAATCAAAAATAAAAATAAGTGGAAAGGCGAGAGTGCGCGAGCACACAGGAGCAAAGACAAGCAGCGCAGCTTGATGCGTAGTAAAAAAATAATAAATAGGCAACTGGTCGACCTCATTAGAAATAAAAACCCAAAAGATTAGATAGACAAACAAACAAACACATAAATGTGGAGAGAAGGGCAGTGCGCGCAGGAGCAAAGGTAAACAGCAGACAGACCTGAATCCTTATCTTTACAAGGTCGACCTCAGAACTTTGTTCAGTTTGTCTCGGTGACGGATAATGGAAGGAAGGGCAGGCAACTGGTCGACTTCATTTAAATAAACAAATAAGAAATAAGATAAGCTCTCAGGAATAGATAAATAATAACAAAAAAATTGTAAAGTGGAGAAAGTGAGAGCGCGCGAATGCACTCAAGCAAACACAAACAGCACAGCAGGATGCGTATTTTTTTTTAAATTGACAAAATAAATAAAAAATAAATCAAAAATAAAAATAAGTGGAAAAGACGAGAGTGCGCGAGCACAAAGGAGCAAAGACAAGCAGCGCAGCTTGATGCGTAGTAAAAAAAAATAATAAATAGACAAATGGTCGACCTCATTAGAAATAAAAACCCAAAAGATTAGATAGACAAACAAACAAACACATAAATGTGGAGAGAAGGGCAGTGCGCGCAGGAGCAAAGGTAAACAGCAGACAGACCTGAATCCTTATCTTTACAAGGTCGATCTCAGAACTTTGTTCAGTTTGTCTCGGTGACGGATAATGGAAGGAAGGGCAGGCAACTGTTCGACTTCATTTAAATAAACAAATAAAAAATAAGATAAACTCTCAGGAATAGATAAATAATAACAAAATAATTGTAAAGTGGAGAAAGCGAGAGCGCGCGAATGCACTCAAGCAAACACAAACAGCACAGCACGATGCGTATTTTTTTTAAAATTGACAAAATAAACAAAAAATAAATCAAAAATAAAAATAAGTGGAAAAGGCGAGAGTGCGCGAGCACACAGGAGCAAAGACAAGCAGCGCAGCTTGATGCGTAGTAAAAAAAATAATAAATAGACAACTGGTCGACCTCATTAGAAATAAAAACCCAAAAGATTAGATAGACAAACAAACAAACACATAAATGTGGAGAGAAGGGCAGTGCGCGCAGGAGCAAAGGTAAACAGCAGACAGACCTGAATCCTTATCTTTACAAGGTCGATCTCAGAATTTTGTTCAGTTTGTCTCGGTGACAGATAATGGAAGGAAGGGCAGGCAACTGGTCGACTTCATTTAAATAAACAAATAAAAAATAAGATAAACTCTCAGGAATAGATAAATAATAAAAAAAATTGTATAGTGGAGAAAGCGAGAGCGCGCGAATCCACTCAAGCAAACACAAACAGCACAGCACGATGCGTATTTTTTTAAAAATTGACAAAATAAATCAAAAATAAATCAAAAATAAAAATAAGTGGAAAAGGCGAGAGTGCGCGAGCACACAGGAGCAAAGACAAGCAGCGCAGCTTGATGCGTAGTAAAAAAAATAATAAATAGACAACTGGTCGACCTCATTAGAAATAAAAACCCAAAAGATTAGATAGACAAACAAGCAAACACATAAATGTGCAGAGAAGGGCAGTGCGCGCAGGAGCAAAGGTAAACAGCAGACAGACCTGAATCCTTATCTTTACAAGGTCGACCTCAGAACTTTGTTCAGTTTGTCTCGGTGACGGATAATGGAAGGAAGGGCAGGCAACTGGTCGACTTCATTTAAATCAACAAATAAAAAATAAGATAAACTCTCAGGAATAGATAAATAATAACAAAAAAATTGTAAAGTGGAGAAAGCGAGAGCGCGCGAATGCACTCAAGCAAACACAAACAGCCCAGCACGATGCTTATATTTTTTTAAAATTGACAAAATAAATCAAAAATAAATCAAAAATAAAAATAAGTGGAAAGGCGAGAGTGCGCGAGCACACAGGAGAAAAGACAAGCATCGCAGCTTGATGCGTAGTAAAAAAATAATAAATAGGCAACTGGTCGACCTCATTAGAAATAAAAACCCAAAAGATTAGATAGACAAACAAACAAACACATAAATGTGGAGAGAAGGGCAGTGCGCGCAGGAGCAAAGGTAAACAGCAGACAGACCTGAATCCTTATCTTTACAAGGTCGACCTCAGAACTTTGTTCAGTTTGTCTCGGTGACGGATAATGGAAGGAAGGGCAGGCAACTGGTCGACTTCATTTAAATAAACAAATAAGAAATAAGATAAACTCTCAGGAATAGATAAATAATAACAAAAAAATTGTAAAGTGGAGAAAGCGAGAGCGCGCGAATGCACTCAAGCAAACACAAACAGCACAGCACGATGCGTATTTTTTTTAAATTGGCAAAATAAATAAAAAATAAATCAAAAATAAAAATAAGTGGAAAAGGCGAGAGTGCGCGAGCACACAGGAGCAAAGACAAGCAGCGCAGCTTGATGCGTAGTAAAAAAAAAATAATAAATAGACAACTGGTCGACCTCATTAGAAATAAAAACCCAAAAGATTAGATAGACAAACAAACAAACACATAAATGTGCAGAGAAGGGCAGTGCGCGCAGGAGCAAAGGTAAACAGCAGACAGACCTGAATCCTTATCTTTACAAGGTCGACCTCAGAACTTTGTTCAGTTTGTCTCGGTGACAGATAATGGAAGGAAGGGCAGGCAACTGGTCGACTTCATTTAAATAAACAAATAAAAAATAAGATAAACTCTCAGGAATAGATAAAAAATAACAAAAAAATTGTAAAGTGGAGAAAGCGAGAGCGCGCGAATGCACTCAAGCAAACACAAACAGCACAGTACCATGCGTATTTTTTTTTAAATTGACAAAATAAATCAAAAATAAATCAAAAATAAAAATAAGTGGAAAAGGCGAGAGTGCGCGAGCACACAGGAGCAAAGACAAGCCGCGCAGCTTGATGCGTAGTAGAAAAAATAATAAATAGACAACTGGTCGACCTCATTAGAAATAAAAACCCAAAAGATTAGAGAGACAAACAAACAAACACATAAATGTGGAGAGAAGGGCAGTGCGCGCAGGAGCAAAGGTAAACAGCAGACAGACCTGAATCCTTAGCTTTACAAGGTCGACCTCAGAAATTTGTTCAGTTTGTCTCGGTGACGGATAATGGAAGGAAGGGCAGGCAACAGGTCGAACTCATTTAAATAAACAAATAAAAAATAAGATAAACTCTCAGGAATAGATAAATAATAACAAAAAAATTGTAAAGTGGAGAAAGCGAGAGCGCGCGAATGCACTCAAGCAAACACAAACAGCACAGCACGATGCGTATTTTTTTTTTAAATTGACAAAATAAATCAAAAATAAAAATAAGTGGAAAAGGCGAGAGTGCGCGAGCACACAGGAGCAAAGACAAGCAGCGCAGCTTGATGCGTAGTAAAAAAAATAATAAATAGACAACTGGTCGACCTCATTAGAAATAAAAACCCAAAAGATTAGATAGACAAACAAACAATCACATAAATGTGGAGAGATGGGCAGTGGGCGCAGGAGCAAAGGTAAACAGCAGACAGACCTGAATCCTTATCTTTACAAGGTCGACCTCAGATCTTTGTTCAGTTTGTCTCGGTGACGGATAATGGAAGGAAGGGCAGGCAACTGGTCGACTTCATTTAAATAAACAAATAAAAAATAAGATAAACTCTCAGGAATAGATAAATAATAACAAAAAAATTGTAAAGTGGAGAAAGCGAGAGCGCGCGAATGCACTCAGGCAAACACAAACAGCACAGCACGATGCGTATTTTTTTTTAAATTGACAAATAAATCAAAAATAAATCAAAAATAAATATAAATGGAAAAGGCGAGAGTGCGCGAGCACACAGGAGCAAAGACAAGCAGCGCAGCTTGATGCGTAGTAAAAAAAATAATAAATAGACAACTGGTCGACCTCATTAGAAATAAAAACCCAAAAGATTAGATAGACAAACAAACAATCACATAAATGTGGAGAGATGGGCAGTGGGCGCAGGAGCAAAGGTAAACAGCAGACAGACCTGAATCCTTATGTTTACAAGGTCGACCTCAGATCTTTGTTCAGTTTGTCTCGGTGACGGATAATGGAAGGAAGGGCAGGCAAATGGACGACTTCATTTAAATAAACAAATAAAAATTAAGATAAACTCTCAGGAATAGATAAAAAATAACAAAAAAATTGTAAAGTGGAGAAAGCGAGAGCGCGCGAATGCACTCAAGCAAACACAAACAGCACAGCACGATGCGTATTTTTTTTTAAATTGACAAAATAAATAAAAAATAAATCAAAAATAAAAATAAGTGGAAAAGGCGAGAGTGCGCGAGCACACAGGAGCAAAGACAAGCAGCGCAGCTTGATGCGTAGTAAAAAAAATAATAAATAGACAACTGGTCGACCTCATTAGATATAAAAACCCAAAAGATTAGATAGACAAACAAACAAACACATAAATGTGGAGAGAAGGGCAGTGCGCGCAGGAGCAAAGGTAAACAGCAGACAGACCTGAATCCTTATCTTTACAAGGTCGACCTCAGAACTTTGTTCAGTTTGTCTCGGTGACGGATAATGGAAGGAAGGGCAGGCAACTGGTCGACTTCATTTAAATAAACAAATATAAAATAAGATAAACTCTCAGGAATAGATAAATAATAACAAAAAAATTGTAAAGTGGAGAAATCGAGAGCGCGCGAAAGCACACAAGCAAACACAAACAGCACAGCACGATGCGTATTTTTTTTTAAATTGACAAAATAAATCAAAAATAAATCAAAAATAAAAATAAGTGGAAAAGGCGAGAGTGCGCGAGCACACAGGAGCAAAGACAAGCAGCGCAGCTTGATGCGTAGTAAAAAAAATAATAAATAGACAACTGGTCGACCTCATTAGAAATAAAAACCCAAAAGATTAGATAGACAAACAAACAAACACATAAATGTGGAGAGAAGGACAGTGCGCGCAGGAGCAAAGGTAAACAGCAGACAGACCTGAATCCTTATCTTTACAAGGTCGACCTCAGAACTTTGTTCAGTTTGTCTCGGTGACGGATAATGGAAGGAAGGGCAGGCAACTGGTCGACTTCATTTAAATAAACAAATAAAAAATAAGATAAACTCTCAGGAATAGATAAATAATAACAAAAAAATTGTAAAGTGGAGAAAGCGAGAGCGCGCGAATGCACTCAAGCAAACACAAACAGCACAGCACGATGCGTATTTTTTTTTTAAATTGACAAAATAAATCAAAAATAAATCAAAAATAAAAATAAGTGGAAAAGGCGAGAGTGCG
>NW_025959891.1:0-56387 GCF_023159225.1 Perognathus longimembris pacificus | reverse complement strand
CAACTGGTCGACTTCATTTAAATAAACAAATAAAAAATAAGATAAACTCTCAGGAATAGATAAATAATAACAAAAAAATTGTAAAGTGGAGAAAGCGAGAGCGCGCGAATGCACTCAAGCAAACACAAACAGCACAGCACGATGCGTATTTTTTTTAAAATTTTACAAAATAAATCAAAAATAAAAATAACTGGAAAAGGCGAGAGTGGGCGTGCAAACAGGAGCAAAGACAAGCAGCGCAGCTTGATGCATAGTAAAAAAAATAATAAATAGACAACTGGTCGACCTCATTAGAAATAAAAACCCAAAAGATTAGATAGACAAACAAACAAACACATAAATGTGGAGAGAAGGGCAGTGCGCGCAGGAGCAAAGGTAAACAGCAGACAGACCTGTATCCTTATCTTTACAAGGTCGACCTCAGTACTTTGTTCAGTTTGTCTCGGTGACGGATAATGGAAGGAAGGGCAGGCAACTGGTCGACTTCACTTAAATAAACAAATAAAAAATAAGATAATCACTCAGGAATAGATAAATAATAAAAAAAATTGTAAAGTGGGGAAAGCGAGAGCGCGCGAATGCACTCAAGCAAACACAAACAGCACAGCACGATGCGTATTTTTTTTTTAAATTGAGAAAATAAATCAAAAATGAATCAAAAATAAAAATAAGTGGAAAAGGCGAGAGTGCGCGAGCACACAGGAGGAAAGAAAAGCAGCGCAGCTTGATGCGTAGTAAAAAAAATAATAAATAGACAACTGGTCGACCTCATTAGAAATAAAAACCCAAAAGATTAGATAGACAAACAAACAAACACATAAATGTGGAGAGAAGGGCAGTGCGCGCAGGAGCAAAGGTAAACAGCAGACAGACCTGAATCCTTATCTTTACAAGGTCGACCTCAGAACTTTGTTCAGTTTGTCTCGGTGACGGATAATGGAAGGAAGGGCAGGCAACTGGTCGACTTCATTCAAATAAACAAATAAAAAATAAGATAATCTCTCAGGAATAGATAAATAATAACAAAAAAATTGTAAAGTGGAGAAAGCGAGAGCGCGCGAATGCACTCAAGCAAACACAAACAGCACAGCACGATGCGTATTTTTTTTTTAAATTGACAAGTCAAAAATAAATCAAAAATAAAAATAAGTGGAAAAGGCGAGAGTGCGCGAGCACACAGTAGCAAAGACAAGCAGCGCAGCTTGATGCGTAGTAAAAAAAATAACAAGTAGACAACTGGTCGACCTCATTAGAAATAAATACCCAAAAGATTAGATAGACAAACAAACAAACACATAAATGTGGAGAGAAGGGCAGTGCGCGCAGGAGCAAAGGTAAACAGCAGACAGACCTGAATCCTTATCTTTACAAGGTCGACCTCAGAACTTTGTTCAGTTTGTCTCGGTGATGTATAATGGAAGGAAGGGCAGGCAACTGGTCGACTTCTTTTAAATAAACAAATAAAAAATAAGATAAACTCTCAGGAAGAGATAAATAATAACAAAAAAATTGTAAAGTGGAGAAAGCGAGAGCGCGCGAATGCACTCAAGCAAACACAAACAGCACAGCACGATGCGTATTTTTTTTTTAAATTGACAAGTCAAAAATAAATCAAAAATAAAAATAAGTGAAAAGGCGAGAGTGCGCGAGCACACAGGAGCAAAGAAAAGCAGCGCAGCTTGATGCGTAGTAAAAAAATAACAAGTAGACAACTGGTCGACCTCATTAGAAATAAAAACCCAAAAGATTAGATAGACAAACAAACAAACACATAAATGTGGAGAGAAGGGCAGTGCGCGCAGGAGCAAAGGTAAACAGCAGACAGACCTGAATCCTTATCTTTACAAGGTCGACCTCAGAACTTTGTTCAGTTTATCTCGGTGATGTATAATGGAAGGAAGGGCAGGCAACTGGTCGACTTCATTTAAATAAACAAATAAAATATAAGATAAACTCTCAGGAAGAGATAAATAATACAAAAAAATTGAAAAGTGGAGAAAGCGAGAGCGCGCGAATGCACTCAAGCAAACACAAACAGCACAGCACGATGCGTATTTTTTTTAATTGACAAAATAAATCAAAAATAAATCAAAAATAAAAATAAGTGGAAAAGGCGAGAGTGCGCGAGCACACAGGAGCAAAGACAAGCAGCGCAGCTTGATGCGTAGTAAAAAAATAATAAATAGACAACTGGTCGACCTCATTAGAAATAAAAACCCAAAAGATTAGATAGAAAACAAACAAACACATAAATGTGGAGAGAAGGGCAGTGCGCGCAGGAGCAAAGGTAAACAGCAGACAGACCTGAATCCTTATCTTTACAAGGTCGACCTCAGAACTTTGTTCAGTTTGTCTCGGTGACGGATAATGGAAGGAAGGGCAGGCAACTGGTCGACTTCATTTAAATAAACAAATAAAAAATAAGATAAACTCTCAGGAATAGATAAATAATAAAAAAAATTGTAAAGTGGAGAAAGCGAGAGCGCGCGAATGCACTCAAGCAAACACAAACAGCACAGCACGATGCGTATTTTTTTTAAATTGACAAAATAAATCAAAAATAAATCAAAAATAAAAATAAGTGGAAAAGGCGAGAGTGCGCGAGCACACAGGAGCAAAGACAAGCAGCGCAGCTTGATGCGTAGTAAAAAAAATAATAAATAGACAACTGGTCGACCTCATTAGAAATAAAAACCCAAAAGATTAGATAGAAAACAAACAAACACATAAATGTGGAGAGAAGGGCAGTGCGCGCAGGAGCAAAGGTAAACAGCAGACAGTCCTGAATCCTTATCTTTACAAGGTCGACCTCAGAACTTTGTTCAGTTTGTCTCGGTGACGGATAATGGAAGGAAGGGCAGGCAACTGGTCGACTTCATTTAAATAAACAAATAAAAAATAAGATAAACTCTCAGGAATAGATAAATAATAACAAAAAAATTGTAAAGTGGAGAAAGCGAGAGCGCGCGAATGCACTCAAGCAAACACAAACAGCACAGCACGATGCGTATTTTTTTTAAAATTGACAAAATAAATCAAAAATAAATCAAAAATAAAAATAAGTGGAAAAGGCGAGAGTGTGCGAGCACACAGGAGCAAAGACAAGCAGCGCAGCTTGATGCGTAGTAAAAAAAATAATAAATAGACAACTGGTCGACCTCATTAGAAATAAAAACCCAAAAGATTAGATAGACAAACAAACAAACACATAAATGTGGAGAGAAGGGCAGTGCGCGCAGGAGCAAAGGTAAACAGCGGACAGACCTGAATCCTTATCTTTACAAGGTCGACCTCAGAACTTTGTTCAGTTTGTCTCGGTGACGGATAATGGAAGGAAGGGCAGGCAACTGGTCGACTTCATTTAAATAAACAAATAAAAAATGAGATAAACACTCAGGAATAGATAAATAATAACAAAAAAATTGAAAAGTGGAGAAAGCGAGAGCGCGCGAATGCACTCAAGCAAACACAAACAGCACAGCACGATGCGTATTTTTTTTTTAAATTGACAAGTCAAAAATAAATCAAAAATAAAATAAGTGGAAAAGGCGAGAGTGCGCGAGCACACAGGAGCAAAGAAAAGCAGCGCAGCTTGATGCGTAGTAAAAAAAATAACAAGTAGACAACTGGTCGACCTCATTAGAAATAAAAACCCAAAAGATTAGATAGACAAACAAACAAACACATAAATGTGGAGAGAAGGGCAGTGCGCGCAGGAGCAAAGGTAAACAGCAGACAGACCTGAATCCTTATCTTTACAAGGTCGACCTCAGAACTTTGTTCAGTTTATCTCGGTGATGTATAATGGAAGGAAGGGCAGGCAACTGGTCGACTTCATTTAAATAAACAAATAAAATATAAGATAAACTCTCAGGAAGAGATAAATAATAACAAAAAAATTGAAAAGTGGAGAAAGCGAGAGCGCGCGAATGCACTCAAGCAAACACAAACAGCACAGCACGATGCGTATTTTTTTTTAAATTGACAAAATAAATCAAAAATAAATCAAAAATAAAAATAAGTGGAAAAGGCGAGAGTGCGCGAGCACACAGGAGCAAAGACAAGCAGCGCAGCTTGATGCGTAGTAAAAAAATAATAAATAGACAACTGGTCGACCTCATTAGAAATAAAAACCCAAAAGATTAGATAGAAAACAAACAAACACATAAATGTGGAGAGAAGGGCAGTGCGCGCAGGAGCAAAGGTAAACAGCAGACAGACCTGAATCCTTATCTTTACAAGGTCGACCTCAGAACTTTGTTCAGTTTGTCTCGGTGACGGATAATGGAAGGAAGGGCAGGCAACTGGTCGACTTCATTTAAATAAACAAATAAAAAATAAGATAAACTCTCAGGAATAGATAAATAATAAAAAAAATTGTAAAGTGGAGAAAGCGAGAGCGCGCGAATGCACTCAAGCAAACACAAACAGCACAGCACGATGCGTATTTTTTTTAAATTGACAAAATAAATAAAAAATAAATCAAAAATAAAAATAAGTGGAAAAGGCGAGAGTGCGCGAGCACACAGGAGCAAAGACAAGCAGCGCAGCTTGATGCGTAGTAAAAAAAATAATAAATAGACAACTGGTCGACCTCATTAGAAATAAAAACCCAAAAGATTAGATAGAAAACAAACAAACACATAAATGTGGAGAGAAGGGCAGTGCGCGCAGGAGCAAAGGTAAACAGCAGACAGTCCTGAATCCTTATCTTTACAAGGTCGACCTCAGAACTTTGTTCAGTTTGTCTCGGTGACGGATAATGGAAGGAAGGGCAGGCAACTGGTCGACTTCATTTAAATAAACAAATAAAAAATAAGATAAACTCTCAGGAATAGATAAATAATAACAAAAAAATTGTAAAGTGGAGAAAGCGAGAGCGCGCGAATGCACTCAAGCAAACACAAACAGCACAGCACGATGCGTATTTTTTTTAAAATTGACAAAATAAATCAAAAATAAATCAAAAATAAAAATAAGTGGAAAAGGCGAGAGTGTGCGAGCACACAGGAGCAAAGACAAGCAGCGCAGCTTGATGCGTAGTAAAAAAAATAATAAATAGACAACTGGTCGACCTCATTAGAAATAAAAACCCAAAAGATTAGATAGACAAACAAACAAACACATAAATGTGGAGAGAAGGGCAGTGCGCGCAGGAGCAAAGGTAAACAGCGGACAGACCTGAATCCTTATCTTTACAAGGTCGACCTCAGAACTTTGTTCAGTTTGTCTCGGTGACGGATAATGGAAGGAAGGGCAGGCAACTGGTCGACTTCATTTAAATAAACAAATAAAAAATGAGATAAACACTCAGGAATAGATAAATAATAACAAAAAATTGAAAAGTGGAGAAAGCGAGAGCGCGCGAATGCACTCAAGCAAACACAAACAGCACAGCACGATGCGTATTTTTTTTAAATTGACAAAATTAAATCAAAAATAAATCAAAAATAAAAATAAGTGGAAAAGGCGAGAGTGCGCGAGCACACAGGAGCAAAGACAAGCAGCGCAGCTTGATGCGTAGTAAAAAAAATAATAAATAGACAACTGGTCGACCTCATTAGAAATAAAAACCCAAAAGATTAGATAGAAAACAAACAAACACATAAATGTGGAGAGAAGGGCAGTGCGCGCAGGAGCAAAGGTAAACAGCAGACAGACCTGAATCCTTATCTTTACAAGGTCGACCTCAGAACTTTGTTCAGTTTGTCTCGGTGACGGATAATGGAAGGAAGGGCAGGCAACTGGTCGACTTCATTTAAATAAACAAATAAAAAATAAGATAAACTCTCAGGAATATATAAATAATATCAAAAAAATTGTAAAGTGGAGAAAGCGAGAGCGCGCGAATGCACTCAAGCAAACACAAACAGCACAGCACGATGCGTATTTTTTTTTTAAATTGACAAGTCAAAAATAAATCAAAAATAAAAATAAGTGGAAAAGGCGAGAGTGCGCGAGCACACAGGAGCAAAGACAAGCAGCGCAGCTTGATGCGTAGTAAAAAAAATAACAAGTAGACAACTGGTCGACCTCATTAGAAATAAAACCCAAAAGATTAGATAGACAAACAAACAAACACATAAATGTGGAGAGAAGGGCAGTGCGCGCAGGAGCAAAGGTAAACAGCAGACAGACCTGAATCCTTATCTTTACAAGGTCGACCTCAGAACTTTGTTCAGTTTGTCTCGGTGATGTATAATGGAAGGAAGGGCAGGCAACTGGTCGACTTCATTTAAATAAACAAATAAAAAATAAGATAAACTCTCAGGAAGAGATAAATAATAACAGAAAAATTGAAAAGTGGAGAAAGCCAGAGCGCGCGAATGCACTCAAGCAAACACAAACAGCACAGCACGATGCGTATTTTTTTTAAATTGACAAAATAAATCAAAAATAAATCAAAAATAAAAATAAGTGGAAAAGGCGAGAGTGCGCGAGCACACAGGAGCAAATACAAGCAGCGCAGCTTGATGCGTAGTAAAAAAAAATAATAAATAGACAACTGGTCGACCTCATTAGAAATAAAAACCCAAAAGATTAGATAGAAAACAAACAAACACATAAATGTGGAGAGAAGGGCAGTGCGCGCAGGAGCAAAGGTAAACAGCAGACAGACCTGAATCCTTATCTTTACAAGGTCGACCTCAGAACTTTGTTCAGTTTGTCTCAGTGACGGATAATGGAAGGAAGGGCAGGCAACTGGTCGACTTCATTTAAATAAACAAATAAAAAATAAGATAAACTCTACGGAATAGATAAATAATAAAAAAAATTGTAAAGTGGAGAAAGCGAGAGAGCGGGAATGCACTCAAGCAAACACAAACAGCACAGCACGATGCGTATTTTTTTTAAATTGACAAAATAAATCAAAAATAAATCAAAAATAAAAATAAGTGGAAAAGGCGAGAGTGCGCGAGCACACAGGAGCAAAGACAAGCAGGGCAGCTTGATGCGTAGTAAAAAAAAATAATAAATAGACAACTGGTCGACCTCATTAGAAATAAAAACCCAAAAGATTAGATAGACAAACAAACAAACACATAAATGTGGAGAGAAGGGCAGTGCGCGCAGGAGCAAAGGTAAACAGCGGACAGACCTGAATCCTTATCTTTACAAGGTCGACCTCAGAACTTTGTTCAGTTTGTCTCGGTGACGGATAATGGAAGGAAGGGCAGGCAACTGGTCGACTTCATTTAAATAAACAAATAAAAAATGAGATAAACACTCAGGAATAGATAAATAATAACAAAAAAATTGAAAAGTGGAGAAAGCGAGAGCGCGCGAATGCACTCAAGCAAACACAAACAGCACAGCACGATGCGTATTTTTTTTAAATTGACAAAATAAATCAAAAATAAATCAAAAATAAAAATAAGTGGAAAAGGCGAGAGTGCGCGAGCACACAGGAGCAAAGACAAGCAGCGCAGCTTGATGCGTAGTAAAAAAAATAATAAATAGACAACTGGTCGACCTCATTAGAAATAAAAACCCAAAAGATTAGATAGAAAACAAACAAACACATAAATGTGGAGAGAAGGGCAGTGCGCGCAGGAGCAAAGGTAAACAGCAGACAGACCTGAATCCTTATCTTTACAAGGTCGACCTCAGAACTTTGTTCAGTTTGTCTCAGTGACGGATAATGGAAGGAAGGGCAGGCAACTGGTCGACTTCATTTAAATAAACAAATAAAAAATAAGATAAACTCTACGGAATAGATAAATAATAAAAAAAATTGTAAAGTGGAGAAAGCGAGAGCGCGCGAATGCACTCAAGCAAACACAAACAGCACAGCACGATGCGTATTTTTTTTAAATTGACAAAATAAATCAAAAATAAATCAAAAATAAAAATAAGTGGAAAAGGCGAGAGTGCGCGAGCACACAGGAGCAAAGACAAGCAGCGCAGCTTGATGCGTAGTAAAAAAAAATAATAAATAGACAACTGGTCGACCTCATTAGAAATAAAAACCCAAAGATTAGATAGAAAACAAACAAACACATAAATGTGGAGAGAAGGGCAGTGCGCGCAGGAGCAAAGGTAAACAGCAGACAGACCTGAATCCTTATCTTTACAAGGTCGACCTCAGAACTTTGTTCAGTTTGTCTCGGTGACGGATAATGGAAGGAAGGGCAGGCAACTGGTCGACTTCATTTAAATAAACAAATAAAAAATAAGATAAACTCTCAGGAATAGATAAATAATAACAAAAAAATTGTAAAGTGGAGAAAGCGAGAGCGCGCGAATGCACTCAAGCAAACACAAACAGCACAGCACGATGCGTATTTTTTTTAAAATTGACAAAATAAATCAAAAATAAATCAAAAATAAAAATAAGTGGAAAAGGCGAGAGTGTGCGAGCACACAGGAGCAAAGACAAGCAGCGCAGCTTGATGCGTAGTAAAAAAAATAATAAATAGACAACTGGTCGACCTCATTAGAAATAAAAACCCAAAAGATTAGATAGACAAACAAACAAACACATAAATGTGGAGAGAAGGGCAGTGCGCGCAGGAGCAAAGGTAAACAGCGGACAGACCTGAATCCTTATCTTTACAAGGTCGACCTCAGAACTTTGTTCAGTTTGTCTCGGTGACGGATAATGGAAGGAAGGGCAGGCAACTGGTCGACTTCATTTAAATAAACAAATAAAAAATAAGATAAACACTCAGGAATAGATAAAGAATAAAAAAAATTGTAAAGTGGAGAAAGCGAGAGCGCGCGAATGCACTCAAGCAAACACAAACAGCACAGCACGATGCGTATTTTTTTAAATTGACAAAATAAATCAAAAATAAATCAAAAATAAAAATAAGTGGAAAAGGCGAGAGTGCGCGAGCACACAGGAGCAAAGACAAGCAGCGCAGCTTGATGCGTAGTAAAAAAAATAATAAATAGACAACTGGTCGACCTCATTAGAATTAAAACCCAAAAGATTAGATAGACAAACAAACAAACACATAAATGTGGAGAGAAGGGCAGTGCGCGCAGGAGCAAAGGTAAACAGCAGACAGACCTGAATCCTTATCTTTTCATGGTCGACCTCAGAACATTGTTCAGTTTGTCTCGGTGACGGATAATGGAAGGAAGGTCAAGCAACTGGTCGACTTCATTTAAATAAACAAATAAAAAATAAGATAAACTCTCAGGAATAGATAAATAATAACAAAAAAATTGTAAAGTGGAGAAAGCGAGAGCGCGCGAATGCACTCAAGCAAACACAAACAGCACAGCACGATGCGTATTTTTTTTAAAATTGACAAAATAAATCAAAAATAAATCAAAAATAAAAATAACTGGAAAAGGCGAGAGTGGGCGTGCAAACAGGAGCAAAGACAAGCAGCGCAGCTTGATGCGTAGTAAAAAAAATAATAAATAGACAACTGGTCGACCTCATTAGAAATAAAAACCCAAAAGATTAGATAGACAAACAAACAAACACATAAATGTGGAGAGAAGGGCAGTGCGCGCAGGAGCAAAGGTAAACAGCAGACAGACCTGTATCCTTATCTTTACAAGGTCGACCTCAGTACTTTGTTCAGTTTGTCTCGGTGACGGATAATGGAAGGAAGCGCAGGCAACTGGTCGACTTCACTTAAATAAACAAATAAAAAATAAGATAAACACTCAGGAATAGATAAATAATAAAAAAAAATTGTAAAGTGGGGAAAGCGAGTGCGCGCGAATGCACTCAAGCAAACACAAACAGCACAGCACGATGCGTATTTTTTTTTTAAATTGAGAAAATAAATAAAAATGAATCAAAAATAAAATAAGTGGAAAAGGCGAGAGTGCGCGAGCACACAGGAGGAAAGACAAGCAGCGCAGCTTGATGCGTAGTAAAAAAAATAATAAATAGACAACTGGTCGACCTCATTAGAAATAAAAACCCAAAAGATTAGATAGACAAACAAACAAACACATAAATGTGGAGAGAAGGGCAGTGCGCGCAGGAGCAAAGGTAAACAGCAGACAGACCTGAATCCTTATCTTTACAAGGTCGACCTCAGAACTTTGTTCAGTTTGTCTCGGTGACGGATAATGGAAGGAAGGGCCGGCAACTGGTCTACTTCATTCAAATAAACAAATAAAAAATAAGATAATCTCTCAGGAATAGATAAATAATAACAAAAAAATTGTAAAGTGGAGAAAGCGAGAGCGCGCGAATGCACTCAAGCAAACACAAACAGCACAGCACGATGCGTATTTTTTTTTAAAATTGACAAAATATATAAAAAATAAATCAAAAATAAAAATAAGTGGAAAAGGCGAGAGTGCGCGAGCACACAGGAGCAAAGACCAGCAGCGCAGCTTGATGCGTAGTAAAAAAATAATAAATAGACAACTGGTCGACCTCATTAGAAATAAAAACCCAAAAGATTAGATAGACAAACAAACAAACACATAAATGTGGAGAGAAGGGCAGTGCGCGCAGGAGCAAAGGTAAACAGCAGACAGACCTGAATCCTTATCTTTACAAGGTCGACCTCAGAACTTTGTTCAGTTTGTCTCGGTGACGGATAATGGAAGGAAGGGCAGGCAACTGGTCGACTTCATTTAAATAAACAAATAAAAAATAAGATAAACTCTCAGGAATATATAAATAATAACAAAAAAATTGTAAAGTGGAGAAAGCGAGAGCGCGCGAATGCACTCAAGCAAACACAAACAGCACAGCACGATGCGTATTTTTTTTTAAATTGACAAGTCAAAAATAAATCAAAAATAAAAATAAGTGGAAAAGGCGAGAGTGCGCGAGCACACAGGAGCAAAGACAAGCAGCGCAGCTTGATGCGTAGTAAAAAAAATAACAAGTAGACAACTGGTCGACCTCATTAGAAATAAAAACCCAAAAGATTAGATAGACAAACAAACAAACACATAAATGTGGAGAGAAGGGCAGTGCGCGCAGGAGCAAAGGTAAACAGCAGACAGACCTGAATCCTTATCTTTACAAGGTCGACCTCAGAACTTTGTTCAGTTTGTCTCGGTGATGTATAATGGAAGGAAGGGCAGGCAACTGGTCGACTTCTTTTAAATAAACAAATAAAAAATAAGATAAACTCTCAGGAAGAGATAAATAATAACAAAAAAATTGAAAAGTGGAGAAAGCGAGAGCGCGCGAATGCACTCTAGCAAACACAAACAGCACAGCACGATGCGTATTTTTTTTTAAATTGACAAAATAAATCAAAAATAAATCAAAAATAAAAATAAGTGGAAAAGGCGAGAGTGCGCGAGCACACAGGAGCAAAGACAAGCAGCGCAGCTTGATGCGTAGTAAAAAAAATAATAAATAGACAACTGGTCGACCTCATTAGAAATAAAAACCCAAAAGATTAGATAGAAAACAAACAAACACATAAATGTGGAGAGAAGGGCAGTGCGCGCAGGAGCAAAGGTAAACAGCAGACAGACCTGAATCCTTATCTTTACAAGGTCGACCTCAGAACTTTGTTCAGTTTGTCTCAGTGACGGATAATGGAAGGAAGGGCAGGCAACTGGTCGACTTCATTTAAATAAACAAATAAAAAATAAGATAAACTCTACGGAAGAGATAAATAATAAAAAAAATTGTAAAGTGGAGAAAGCGAGAGCGCGCGAATGCACTCAAGCAAACACAAACAGCACAGCACGATGCGTATTTTTTTTAAATTGACAAAATAAATCAAAAATAAATCAAAAATAAAAATAAGTGGAAAAGGCGAGAGTGCGCGAGCACACAGGAGCAAAGACAAGCAGAGCAGCTTGATGCGTAGTAAAAAAAATAATAAATAGACAACTGGTCGACCTCATTAGAAATAAAAACCCAAAAGATTACATAGACAGGGGCTGGGGATATAGCCTAGTGGCAAGAGTGCCTGCCTCGGATACACGAGGCCCTAGGTTCGATTTCCCAGCACCACATATATAGAAAACGGCCAGAAGCGGCGCTGTGGCTCAAGTGGCAGAGTGCTAGCCATGAGCAGGAAAAGCCATGGACAGTGCTCAGGCCCTGAGTCCAAGGCCCAGGACTGGCCAAAAAAAAAAAAATCAAAAGATTAGATAGACAAACAAACAAACACATAAATGTGGAGAGAAGGGCAGTGCGCGCAGGAGCAAAGGTAAACAGCAGACAGACCTGAATCCTTATCTTTACAAGGTCGACCTCAGAACTTTGTTCAGTTTGTCTCGGTGACGGATAATGGAAGGAAGGGCAGGCAACTGGTCGACTTCATTTAAATAAACAAATAAAAAATAAGATAAACTCTCAGGAATAGATAAATAATAACAAAAAAATTGTAAAGTGGAGAAAGCGAGAGCGCGCGAATGCACTCAAGCAAACACAAACAGCACAGCACGATGCGTATTTTTTTTAAATTGACAAAATAAATCAAAAATAAATCAAAAATAAAAATAAGTGGAAAAGGCGAGAGTGCGCGAGCACACAGGAGCAAAGACAAGCAGCGCAGCTTGATGCGTAGTAAAAAAAATAATAAATAGACAACTGGTCGACCTCATTAGAAATAAAAACCCAAAAGATTAGATAGACAAACAAACAAACACATAAATGTGGAGAGAAGGGCAGTGCGCGCAGGAGCAAAGGTAAACAGCAGACAGACCTGAATCCTTATCTTTACAAGGTCGACCTCAGAACTTTGTTCAGTTTGTCTCGGTGACGGATAATGGAAGGAAGGGCAGGCAACTGGTCGACTTCATTTAAATAAACAAATAAAAAATAAGATAAACTCTCAGGAATAGATAAATAATAACAAAAAAATTGTAAAGTGGAGAAAGCGAGAGCGCGCGAATGCACTCAAGCAAACACAAACAGCACAGCACGATGCGTATTTTTTTTTAAATTGACAAAATAAATCAAAAATAAATCAAAAATAAAAATAAGTGGAAAAGGCGAGAGTGCGCGAGCACACAGGAGCAAAGACAAGCAGCGCAGCTTGATGCGTAGTAAAAAAAATAATAAATAGACAACTGGTCGACCTCATTAGAAATAAAAACCCAAAAGATTAGATAGACAAACAAACAAACACATAAATGTGGAGAGAAGGGCAGTGCGCGCAGGAGCAAAGGTAAACAGCAGACAGACCTGAATCCTTATCTTTACAAGGTCGACCTCAGAACTTTGTTCAGTTTGTCTCGGTGACGGATAATGGAAGGAAGGGCAGGCAACTGGTCGACTTCATTTAAATAAACAAATAAAAAATAAGATAAACTCTCAGGAATAGATAAATAATAACAAAAAAATTGTAAAGTGGAGAAAGCGAGAGCGCGCGAATGCACTCAAGCAAACACAAACAGCACAGCACGATGCGTATTTTTTTTTAAATTGACAAAATAAATCAAAAATAAATCAAAAATAAAAATAAGTGGAAAAGGCGAGAGTGCGCGAGCACACAGGAGCAAAGACAAGCAGCGCAGCTTGATGCGTAGTAAAAAAAATAATAAATAGACAACTGGTCGACCTCATTAGAAATAAAAACCCAAAAGATTAGATAGACAAACAAACAAACACATAAATGTGGAGAGAAGGGCAGTGCGCGCAGGAGCAAAGGTAAACAGCAGACAGACCTGAATCCTTATCTTTACAAGGTCGACCTCAGAACTTTGTTCAGTTTGTCTCGGTGACGGATAATGGAAGGAAGGGCAGGCAACTGGTCGACTTCATTTAAATAAACAAATAAAAAATAAGATAAACTCTCAGGAATAGATAAATAATAACAAAAAAATTGTAAAGTGGAGAAAGCGAGAGCGCGCGAATGCACTCAAGCAAACACAAACAGCACAGCACGATGCGTATTTTTTTTTAAATTGACAAAATAAATCAAAAATAAATCAAAAATAAAAATAAGTGGAAAAGGCGAGAGTGCGCGAGCACACAGGAGCAAAGACAAGCAGCGCAGCTTGATGCGTAGTAAAAAAAATAATAAATAGACAACTGGTCGACCTCATTAGAAATAAAAACCCAAAAGATTAGATAGACAAACAAACAAACACATAAATGTGGAGAGAAGGGCAGTGCGCGCAGGAGCAAAGGTAAACAGCAGACAGACCTGAATCCTTATCTTTACAAGGTCGACCTCAGAACTTTGTTCAGTTTGTCTCGGTGACGGATAATGGAAGGAAGGGCAGGCAACTGGTCGACTTCATTTAAATAAACAAATAAAAAATAAGATAAACTCTCAGGAATAGATAAATAATAACAAAAAAATTGTAAAGTGGAGAAAGCGAGAGCGCGCGAATGCACTCAAGCAAACACAAACAGCACAGCACGATGCGTATTTTTTTTTAAATTGACAAAATAAATCAAAAATAAATCAAAAATAAAAATAAGTGGAAAAGGCGAGAGTGCGCGAGCACACAGGAGCAAAGACAAGCAGCGCAGCTTGATGCGTAGTAAAAAAAATAATAAATAGACAACTGGTCGACCTCATTAGAAATAAAAACCCAAAAGATTAGATAGACAAACAAACAAACACATAAATGTGGAGAGAAGGGCAGTGCGCGCAGGAGCAAAGGTAAACAGCAGACAGACCTGAATCCTTATCTTTACAAGGTCGACCTCAGAACTTTGTTCAGTTTGTCTCGGTGACGGATAATGGAAGGAAGGGCAGGCAACTGGTCGACTTCATTTAAATAAACAAATAAAAAATAAGATAAACTCTCAGGAATAGATAAATAATAACAAAAAAATTGTAAAGTGGAGAAAGCGAGAGCGCGCGAATGCACTCAAGCAAACACAAACAGCACAGCACGATGCGTATTTTTTTTAAATTGACAAAATAAATCAAAAATAAATCAAAAATAAAAATAAGTGGAAAAGGCGAGAGTGCGCGAGCACACAGGAGCAAAGACAAGCAGCGCAGCTTGATGCGTAGTAAAAAAAATAATAAATAGACAACTGGTCGACCTCATTAGAAATAAAAACCCAAAAGATTAGATAGACAAACAAACAAACACATAAATGTGGAGAGAAGGGCAGTGCGCGCAGGAGCAAAGGTAAACAGCAGACAGACCTGAATCCTTATCTTTACAAGGTCGACCTCAGAACTTTGTTCAGTTTGTCTCGGTGACGGATAATGGAAGGAAGGGCAGGCAACTGGTCGACTTCATTTAAATAAACAAATAAAAAATAAGATAAACTCTCAGGAATAGATAAATAATAACAAAAAAATTGTAAAGTGGAGAAAGCGAGAGCGCGCGAATGCACTCAAGCAAACACAAACAGCACAGCACGATGCGTATTTTTTTTAAATTGACAAAATAAATCAAAAATAAATCAAAAATAAAAATAAGTGGAAAAGGCGAGAGTGCGCGAGCACACAGGAGCAAAGACAAGCAGCGCAGCTTGATGCGTAGTAAAAAAAATAATAAATAGACAACTGGTCGACCTCATTAGAAATAAAAACCCAAAAGATTAGATAGACAAACAAACAAACACATAAATGTGGAGAGAAGGGCAGTGCGCGCAGGAGCAAAGGTAAACAGCAGACAGACCTGAATCCTTATCTTTACAAGGTCGACCTCAGAACTTTGTTCAGTTTGTCTCGGTGACGGATAATGGAAGGAAGGGCAGGCAACTGGTCGACTTCATTTAAATAAACAAATAAAAAATAAGATAAACTCTCAGGAATAGATAAATAATAACAAAAAAATTGTAAAGTGGAGAAAGCGAGAGCGCGCGAATGCACTCAAGCAAACACAAACAGCACAGCACGATGCGTATTTTTTTTTAAATTGACAAAATAAATCAAAAATAAATCAAAAATAAAAATAAGTGGAAAAGGCGAGAGTGCGCGAGCACACAGGAGCAAAGACAAGCAGCGCAGCTTGATGCGTAGTAAAAAAAATAATAAATAGACAACTGGTCGACCTCATTAGAAATAAAAACCCAAAAGATTAGATAGACAAACAAACAAACACATAAATGTGGAGAGAAGGGCAGTGCGCGCAGGAGCAAAGGTAAACAGCAGACAGACCTGAATCCTTATCTTTACAAGGTCGACCTCAGAACTTTGTTCAGTTTGTCTCGGTGACGGATAATGGAAGGAAGGGCAGGCAACTGGTCGACTTCATTTAAATAAACAAATAAAAAATAAGATAAACTCTCAGGAATAGATAAATAATAACAAAAAAATTGTAAAGTGGAGAAAGCGAGAGCGCGCGAATGCACTCAAGCAAACACAAACAGCACAGCACGATGCGTATTTTTTTTAAATTGACAAAATAAATCAAAAATAAATCAAAAATAAAAATAAGTGGAAAAGGCGAGAGTGCGCGAGCACACAGGAGCAAAGACAAGCAGCGCAGCTTGATGCGTAGTAAAAAAAATAATAAATAGACAACTGGTCGACCTCATTAGAAATAAAAACCCAAAAGATTAGATAGACAAACAAACAAACACATAAATGTGGAGAGAAGGGCAGTGCGCGCAGGAGCAAAGGTAAACAGCAGACAGACCTGAATCCTTATCTTTACAAGGTCGACCTCAGAACTTTGTTCAGTTTGTCTCGGTGACGGATAATGGAAGGAAGGGCAGGCAACTGGTCGACTTCATTTAAATAAACAAATAAAAAATAAGATAAACTCTCAGGAATAGATAAATAATAACAAAAAAATTGTAAAGTGGAGAAAGCGAGAGCGCGCGAATGCACTCAAGCAAACACAAACAGCACAGCACGATGCGTATTTTTTTTTAAATTGACAAAATAAATCAAAAATAAATCAAAAATAAAAATAAGTGGAAAAGGCGAGAGTGCGCGAGCACACAGGAGCAAAGACAAGCAGCGCAGCTTGATGCGTAGTAAAAAAAATAATAAATAGACAACTGGTCGACCTCATTAGAAATAAAAACCCAAAAGATTAGATAGACAAACAAACAAACACATAAATGTGGAGAGAAGGGCAGTGCGCGCAGGAGCAAAGGTAAACAGCAGACAGACCTGAATCCTTATCTTTACAAGGTCGACCTCAGAACTTTGTTCAGTTTGTCTCGGTGACGGATAATGGAAGGAAGGGCAGGCAACTGGTCGACTTCATTTAAATAAACAAATAAAAAATAAGATAAACTCTCAGGAATAGATAAATAATAACAAAAAAATTGTAAAGTGGAGAAAGCGAGAGCGCGCGAATGCACTCAAGCAAACACAAACAGCACAGCACGATGCGTATTTTTTTTTAAATTGACAAAATAAATCAAAAATAAATCAAAAATAAAAATAAGTGGAAAAGGCGAGAGTGCGCGAGCACACAGGAGCAAAGACAAGCAGCGCAGCTTGATGCGTAGTAAAAAAAATAATAAATAGACAACTGGTCGACCTCATTAGAAATAAAAACCCAAAAGATTAGATAGACAAACAAACAAACACATAAATGTGGAGAGAAGGGCAGTGCGCGCAGGAGCAAAGGTAAACAGCAGACAGACCTGAATCCTTATCTTTACAAGGTCGACCTCAGAACTTTGTTCAGTTTGTCTCGGTGACGGATAATGGAAGGAAGGGCAGGCAACTGGTCGACTTCATTTAAATAAACAAATAAAAAATAAGATAAACTCTCAGGAATAGATAAATAATAACAAAAAAATTGTAAAGTGGAGAAAGCGAGAGCGCGCGAATGCACTCAAGCAAACACAAACAGCACAGCACGATGCGTATTTTTTTTTAAATTGACAAAATAAATCAAAAATAAATCAAAAATAAAAATAAGTGGAAAAGGCGAGAGTGCGCGAGCACACAGGAGCAAAGACAAGCAGCGCAGCTTGATGCGTAGTAAAAAAAATAATAAATAGACAACTGGTCGACCTCATTAGAAATAAAAACCCAAAAGATTAGATAGACAAACAAACAAACACATAAATGTGGAGAGAAGGGCAGTGCGCGCAGGAGCAAAGGTAAACAGCAGACAGACCTGAATCCTTATCTTTACAAGGTCGACCTCAGAACTTTGTTCAGTTTGTCTCGGTGACGGATAATGGAAGGAAGGGCAGGCAACTGGTCGACTTCATTTAAATAAACAAATAAAAAATAAGATAAACTCTCAGGAATAGATAAATAATAACAAAAAAATTGTAAAGTGGAGAAAGCGAGAGCGCGCGAATGCACTCAAGCAAACACAAACAGCACAGCACGATGCGTATTTTTTTTTAAATTGACAAAATAAATCAAAAATAAATCAAAAATAAAAATAAGTGGAAAAGGCGAGAGTGCGCGAGCACACAGGAGCAAAGACAAGCAGCGCAGCTTGATGCGTAGTAAAAAAAATAATAAATAGACAACTGGTCGACCTCATTAGAAATAAAAACCCAAAAGATTAGATAGACAAACAAACAAACACATAAATGTGGAGAGAAGGGCAGTGCGCGCAGGAGCAAAGGTAAACAGCAGACAGACCTGAATCCTTATCTTTACAAGGTCGACCTCAGAACTTTGTTCAGTTTGTCTCGGTGACGGATAATGGAAGGAAGGGCAGGCAACTGGTCGACTTCATTTAAATAAACAAATAAAAAATAAGATAAACTCTCAGGAATAGATAAATAATAACAAAAAAATTGTAAAGTGGAGAAAGCGAGAGCGCGCGAATGCACTCAAGCAAACACAAACAGCACAGCACGATGCGTATTTTTTTTAAATTGACAAAATAAATCAAAAATAAATCAAAAATAAAAATAAGTGGAAAAGGCGAGAGTGCGCGAGCACACAGGAGCAAAGACAAGCAGCGCAGCTTGATGCGTAGTAAAAAAAATAATAAATAGACAACTGGTCGACCTCATTAGAAATAAAAACCCAAAAGATTAGATAGACAAACAAACAAACACATAAATGTGGAGAGAAGGGCAGTGCGCGCAGGAGCAAAGGTAAACAGCAGACAGACCTGAATCCTTATCTTTACAAGGTCGACCTCAGAACTTTGTTCAGTTTGTCTCGGTGACGGATAATGGAAGGAAGGGCAGGCAACTGGTCGACTTCATTTAAATAAACAAATAAAAAATAAGATAAACTCTCAGGAATAGATAAATAATAACAAAAAAATTGTAAAGTGGAGAAAGCGAGAGCGCGCGAATGCACTCAAGCAAACACAAACAGCACAGCACGATGCGTATTTTTTTTTAAATTGACAAAATAAATCAAAAATAAATCAAAAATAAAAATAAGTGGAAAAGGCGAGAGTGCGCGAGCACACAGGAGCAAAGACAAGCAGCGCAGCTTGATGCGTAGTAAAAAAAATAATAAATAGACAACTGGTCGACCTCATTAGAAATAAAAACCCAAAAGATTAGATAGACAAACAAACAAACACATAAATGTGGAGAGAAGGGCAGTGCGCGCAGGAGCAAAGGTAAACAGCAGACAGACCTGAATCCTTATCTTTACAAGGTCGACCTCAGAACTTTGTTCAGTTTGTCTCGGTGACGGATAATGGAAGGAAGGGCAGGCAACTGGTCGACTTCATTTAAATAAACAAATAAAAAATAAGATAAACTCTCAGGAATAGATAAATAATAACAAAAAAATTGTAAAGTGGAGAAAGCGAGAGCGCGCGAATGCACTCAAGCAAACACAAACAGCACAGCACGATGCGTATTTTTTTTTAAATTGACAAAATAAATCAAAAATAAAAATAAGTGGAAAAGGCGAGAGTGCGCGAGCACACAGGAGCAAAGACAAGCAGCGCAGCTTGATGCGTAGTAAAAAAAATAATAAATAGACAACTGGTCGACCTCATTAGAAATAAAAACCCAAAAGATTAGATAGACAAACAAACAAACACATAAATGTGGAGAGAAGGGCAGTGCGCGCAGGAGCAAAGGTAAACAGCAGACAGACCTGAATCCTTATCTTTACAAGGTCGACCTCAGAACTTTGTTCAGTTTGTCTCGGTGACGGATAATGGAAGGAAGGGCAGGCAACTGGTCGACTTCATTTAAATAAACAAATAAAAAATAAGATAAACTCTCAGGAATAGATAAATAATAACAAAAAAATTGTAAAGTGGAGAAAGCGAGAGCGCGCGAATGCACTCAAGCAAACACAAACAGCACAGCACGATGCGTATTTTTTTTTAAATTGACAAAATAAATCAAAAATAAATCAAAAATAAAAATAAGTGGAAAAGGCGAGAGTGCGCGAGCACACAGGAGCAAAGACAAGCAGCGCAGCTTGATGCGTAGTAAAAAAAATAATAAATAGACAACTGGTCGACCTCATTAGAAATAAAAACCCAAAAGATTAGATAGACAAACAAACAAACACATAAATGTGGAGAGAAGGGCAGTGCGCGCAGGAGCAAAGGTAAACAGCAGACAGACCTGAATCCTTATCTTTACAAGGTCGACCTCAGAACTTTGTTCAGTTTGTCTCGGTGACGGATAATGGAAGGAAGGGCAGGCAACTGGTCGACTTCATTTAAATAAACAAATAAAAAATAAGATAAACTCTCAGGAATAGATAAATAATAACAAAAAAATTGTAAAGTGGAGAAAGCGAGAGCGCGCGAATGCACTCAAGCAAACACAAACAGCACAGCACGATGCGTATTTTTTTTAAATTGACAAAATAAATCAAAAATAAATCAAAAATAAAAATAAGTGGAAAAGGCGAGAGTGCGCGAGCACACAGGAGCAAAGACAAGCAGCGCAGCTTGATGCGTAGTAAAAAAAATAATAAATAGACAACTGGTCGACCTCATTAGAAATAAAAACCCAAAAGATTAGATAGACAAACAAACAAACACATAAATGTGGAGAGAAGGGCAGTGCGCGCAGGAGCAAAGGTAAACAGCAGACAGACCTGAATCCTTATCTTTACAAGGTCGACCTCAGAACTTTGTTCAGTTTGTCTCGGTGACGGATAATGGAAGGAAGGGCAGGCAACTGGTCGACTTCATTTAAATAAACAAATAAAAAATAAGATAAACTCTCAGGAATAGATAAATAATAACAAAAAAATTGTAAAGTGGAGAAAGCGAGAGCGCGCGAATGCACTCAAGCAAACACAAACAGCACAGCACGATGCGTATTTTTTTTAAATTGACAAAATAAATCAAAAATAAATCAAAAATAAAAATAAGTGGAAAAGGCGAGAGTGCGCGAGCACACAGGAGCAAAGACAAGCAGCGCAGCTTGATGCGTAGTAAAAAAAATAATAAATAGACAACTGGTCGACCTCATTAGAAATAAAAACCCAAAAGATTAGATAGACAAACAAACAAACACATAAATGTGGAGAGAAGGGCAGTGCGCGCAGGAGCAAAGGTAAACAGCAGACAGACCTGAATCCTTATCTTTACAAGGTCGACCTCAGAACTTTGTTCAGTTTGTCTCGGTGACGGATAATGGAAGGAAGGGCAGGCAACTGGTCGACTTCATTTAAATAAACAAATAAAAAATAAGATAAACTCTCAGGAATAGATAAATAATAACAAAAAAATTGTAAAGTGGAGAAAGCGAGAGCGCGCGAATGCACTCAAGCAAACACAAACAGCACAGCACGATGCGTATTTTTTTTTAAATTGACAAAATAAATCAAAAATAAATCAAAAATAAAAATAAGTGGAAAAGGCGAGAGTGCGCGAGCACACAGGAGCAAAGACAAGCAGCGCAGCTTGATGCGTAGTAAAAAAAATAATAAATAGACAACTGGTCGACCTCATTAGAAATAAAAACCCAAAAGATTAGATAGACAAACAAACAAACACATAAATGTGGAGAGAAGGGCAGTGCGCGCAGGAGCAAAGGTAAACAGCAGACAGACCTGAATCCTTATCTTTACAAGGTCGACCTCAGAACTTTGTTCAGTTTGTCTCGGTGACGGATAATGGAAGGAAGGGCAGGCAACTGGTCGACTTCATTTAAATAAACAAATAAAAAATAAGATAAACTCTCAGGAATAGATAAATAATAACAAAAAAATTGTAAAGTGGAGAAAGCGAGAGCGCGCGAATGCACTCAAGCAAACACAAACAGCACAGCACGATGCGTATTTTTTTTAAATTGACAAAATAAATCAAAAATAAATCAAAAATAAAAATAAGTGGAAAAGGCGAGAGTGCGCGAGCACACAGGAGCAAAGACAAGCAGCGCAGCTTGATGCGTAGTAAAAAAAATAATAAATAGACAACTGGTCGACCTCATTAGAAATAAAAACCCAAAAGATTAGATAGACAAACAAACAAACACATAAATGTGGAGAGAAGGGCAGTGCGCGCAGGAGCAAAGGTAAACAGCAGACAGACCTGAATCCTTATCTTTACAAGGTCGACCTCAGAACTTTGTTCAGTTTGTCTCGGTGACGGATAATGGAAGGAAGGGCAGGCAACTGGTCGACTTCATTTAAATAAACAAATAAAAAATAAGATAAACTCTCAGGAATAGATAAATAATAACAAAAAAATTGTAAAGTGGAGAAAGCGAGAGCGCGCGAATGCACTCAAGCAAACACAAACAGCACAGCACGATGCGTATTTTTTTTTAAATTGACAAAATAAATCAAAAATAAAAATAAGTGGAAAAGGCGAGAGTGCGCGAGCACACAGGAGCAAAGACAAGCAGCGCAGCTTGATGCGTAGTAAAAAAAATAATAAATAGACAACTGGTCGACCTCATTAGAAATAAAAACCCAAAAGATTAGATAGACAAACAAACAAACACATAAATGTGGAGAGAAGGGCAGTGCGCGCAGGAGCAAAGGTAAACAGCAGACAGACCTGAATCCTTATCTTTACAAGGTCGACCTCAGAACTTTGTTCAGTTTGTCTCGGTGACGGATAATGGAAGGAAGGGCAGGCAACTGGTCGACTTCATTTAAATAAACAAATAAAAAATAAGATAAACTCTCAGGAATAGATAAATAATAACAAAAAAATTGTAAAGTGGAGAAAGCGAGAGCGCGCGAATGCACTCAAGCAAACACAAACAGCACAGCACGATGCGTATTTTTTTTAAATTGACAAAATAAATCAAAAATAAATCAAAAATAAAAATAAGTGGAAAAGGCGAGAGTGCGCGAGCACACAGGAGCAAAGACAAGCAGCGCAGCTTGATGCGTAGTAAAAAAAATAATAAATAGACAACTGGTCGACCTCATTAGAAATAAAAACCCAAAAGATTAGATAGACAAACAAACAAACACATAAATGTGGAGAGAAGGGCAGTGCGCGCAGGAGCAAAGGTAAACAGCAGACAGACCTGAATCCTTATCTTTACAAGGTCGACCTCAGAACTTTGTTCAGTTTGTCTCGGTGACGGATAATGGAAGGAAGGGCAGGCAACTGGTCGACTTCATTTAAATAAACAAATAAAAAATAAGATAAACTCTCAGGAATAGATAAATAATAACAAAAAAATTGTAAAGTGGAGAAAGCGAGAGCGCGCGAATGCACTCAAGCAAACACAAACAGCACAGCACGATGCGTATTTTTTTTTAAATTGACAAAATAAATCAAAAATAAATCAAAAATAAAAATAAGTGGAAAAGGCGAGAGTGCGCGAGCACACAGGAGCAAAGACAAGCAGCGCAGCTTGATGCGTAGTAAAAAAAATAATAAATAGACAACTGGTCGACCTCATTAGAAATAAAAACCCAAAAGATTAGATAGACAAACAAACAAACACATAAATGTGGAGAGAAGGGCAGTGCGCGCAGGAGCAAAGGTAAACAGCAGACAGACCTGAATCCTTATCTTTACAAGGTCGACCTCAGAACTTTGTTCAGTTTGTCTCGGTGACGGATAATGGAAGGAAGGGCAGGCAACTGGTCGACTTCATTTAAATAAACAAATAAAAAATAAGATAAACTCTCAGGAATAGATAAATAATAACAAAAAAATTGTAAAGTGGAGAAAGCGAGAGCGCGCGAATGCACTCAAGCAAACACAAACAGCACAGCACGATGCGTATTTTTTTTAAATTGACAAAATAAATCAAAAATAAATCAAAAATAAAAATAAGTGGAAAAGGCGAGAGTGCGCGAGCACACAGGAGCAAAGACAAGCAGCGCAGCTTGATGCGTAGTAAAAAAAATAATAAATAGACAACTGGTCGACCTCATTAGAAATAAAAACCCAAAAGATTAGATAGACAAACAAACAAACACATAAATGTGGAGAGAAGGGCAGTGCGCGCAGGAGCAAAGGTAAACAGCAGACAGACCTGAATCCTTATCTTTACAAGGTCGACCTCAGAACTTTGTTCAGTTTGTCTCGGTGACGGATAATGGAAGGAAGGGCAGGCAACTGGTCGACTTCATTTAAATAAACAAATAAAAAATAAGATAAACTCTCAGGAATAGATAAATAATAACAAAAAAATTGTAAAGTGGAGAAAGCGAGAGCGCGCGAATGCACTCAAGCAAACACAAACAGCACAGCACGATGCGTATTTTTTTTTAAATTGACAAAATAAATCAAAAATAAATCAAAAATAAAAATAAGTGGAAAAGGCGAGAGTGCGCGAGCACACAGGAGCAAAGACAAGCAGCGCAGCTTGATGCGTAGTAAAAAAAATAATAAATAGACAACTGGTCGACCTCATTAGAAATAAAAACCCAAAAGATTAGATAGACAAACAAACAAACACATAAATGTGGAGAGAAGGGCAGTGCGCGCAGGAGCAAAGGTAAACAGCAGACAGACCTGAATCCTTATCTTTACAAGGTCGACCTCAGAACTTTGTTCAGTTTGTCTCGGTGACGGATAATGGAAGGAAGGGCAGGCAACTGGTCGACTTCATTTAAATAAACAAATAAAAAATAAGATAAACTCTCAGGAATAGATAAATAATAACAAAAAAATTGTAAAGTGGAGAAAGCGAGAGCGCGCGAATGCACTCAAGCAAACACAAACAGCACAGCACGATGCGTATTTTTTTTTAAATTGATCAAAAATAAATCAAAAATAAAAATAAGTGGAAAAGGCGAGAGTGCGCGAGCACACAGGAGCAAAGACAAGCAGCGCAGCTTGATGCGTAGTAAAAAAAATAATAAATAGACAACTGGTCGACCTCATTAGAAATAAAAACCCAAAAGATTAGATAGACAAACAAACAAACACATAAATGTGGAGAGAAGGGCAGTGCGCGCAGGAGCAAAGGTAAACAGCAGACAGACCTGAATCCTTATCTTTACAAGGTCGACCTCAGAACTTTGTTCAGTTTGTCTCGGTGACGGATAATGGAAGGAAGGGCAGGCAACTGGTCGACTTCATTTAAATAAACAAATAAAAAATAAGATAAACTCTCAGGAATAGATAAATAATAACAAAAAAATTGTAAAGTGGAGAAAGCGAGAGCGCGCGAATGCACTCAAGCAAACACAAACAGCACAGCACGATGCGTATTTTTTTTAAATTGACAAAATAAATCAAAAATAAATCAAAAATAAAAATAAGTGGAAAAGGCGAGAGTGCGCGAGCACACAGGAGCAAAGACAAGCAGCGCAGCTTGATGCGTAGTAAAAAAAATAATAAATAGACAACTGGTCGACCTCATTAGAAATAAAAACCCAAAAGATTAGATAGACAAACAAACAAACACATAAATGTGGAGAGAAGGGCAGTGCGCGCAGGAGCAAAGGTAAACAGCAGACAGACCTGAATCCTTATCTTTACAAGGTCGACCTCAGAACTTTGTTCAGTTTGTCTCGGTGACGGATAATGGAAGGAAGGGCAGGCAACTGGTCGACTTCATTTAAATAAACAAATAAAAAATAAGATAAACTCTCAGGAATAGATAAATAATAACAAAAAAATTGTAAAGTGGAGAAAGCGAGAGCGCGCGAATGCACTCAAGCAAACACAAACAGCACAGCACGATGCGTATTTTTTTTTAAATTGACAAAATAAATCAAAAATAAATCAAAAATAAAAATAAGTGGAAAAGGCGAGAGTGCGCGAGCACACAGGAGCAAAGACAAGCAGCGCAGCTTGATGCGTAGTAAAAAAAATAATAAATAGACAACTGGTCGACCTCATTAGAAATAAAAACCCAAAAGATTAGATAGACAAACAAACAAACACATAAATGTGGAGAGAAGGGCAGTGCGCGCAGGAGCAAAGGTAAACAGCAGACAGACCTGAATCCTTATCTTTACAAGGTCGACCTCAGAACTTTGTTCAGTTTGTCTCGGTGACGGATAATGGAAGGAAGGGCAGGCAACTGGTCGACTTCATTTAAATAAACAAATAAAAAATAAGATAAACTCTCAGGAATAGATAAATAATAACAAAAAAATTGTAAAGTGGAGAAAGCGAGAGCGCGCGAATGCACTCAAGCAAACACAAACAGCACAGCACGATGCGTATTTTTTTTAAATTGACAAAATAAATCAAAAATAAATCAAAAATAAAAATAAGTGGAAAAGGCGAGAGTGCGCGAGCACACAGGAGCAAAGACAAGCAGCGCAGCTTGATGCGTAGTAAAAAAAATAATAAATAGACAACTGGTCGACCTCATTAGAAATAAAAACCCAAAAGATTAGATAGACAAACAAACAAACACATAAATGTGGAGAGAAGGGCAGTGCGCGCAGGAGCAAAGGTAAACAGCAGACAGACCTGAATCCTTATCTTTACAAGGTCGACCTCAGAACTTTGTTCAGTTTGTCTCGGTGACGGATAATGGAAGGAAGGGCAGGCAACTGGTCGACTTCATTTAAATAAACAAATAAAAAATAAGATAAACTCTCAGGAATAGATAAATAATAACAAAAAAATTGTAAAGTGGAGAAAGCGAGAGCGCGCGAATGCACTCAAGCAAACACAAACAGCACAGCACGATGCGTATTTTTTTTTAAATTGACAAAATAAATCAAAAATAAATCAAAAATAAAAATAAGTGGAAAAGGCGAGAGTGCGCGAGCACACAGGAGCAAAGACAAGCAGCGCAGCTTGATGCGTAGTAAAAAAAATAATAAATAGACAACTGGTCGACCTCATTAGAAATAAAAACCCAAAAGATTAGATAGACAAACAAACAAACACATAAATGTGGAGAGAAGGGCAGTGCGCGCAGGAGCAAAGGTAAACAGCAGACAGACCTGAATCCTTATCTTTACAAGGTCGACCTCAGAACTTTGTTCAGTTTGTCTCGGTGACGGATAATGGAAGGAAGGGCAGGCAACTGGTCGACTTCATTTAAATAAACAAATAAAAAATAAGATAAACTCTCAGGAATAGATAAATAATAACAAAAAAATTGTAAAGTGGAGAAAGCGAGAGCGCGCGAATGCACTCAAGCAAACACAAACAGCACAGCACGATGCGTATTTTTTTTTAAATTGACAAAATAAATCAAAAATAAATCAAAAATAAAAATAAGTGGAAAAGGCGAGAGTGCGCGAGCACACAGGAGCAAAGACAAGCAGCGCAGCTTGATGCGTAGTAAAAAAAATAATAAATAGACAACTGGTCGACCTCATTAGAAATAAAAACCCAAAAGATTAGATAGACAAACAAACAAACACATAAATGTGGAGAGAAGGGCAGTGCGCGCAGGAGCAAAGGTAAACAGCAGACAGACCTGAATCCTTATCTTTACAAGGTCGACCTCAGAACTTTGTTCAGTTTGTCTCGGTGACGGATAATGGAAGGAAGGGCAGGCAACTGGTCGACTTCATTTAAATAAACAAATAAAAAATAAGATAAACTCTCAGGAATAGATAAATAATAACAAAAAAATTGTAAAGTGGAGAAAGCGAGAGCGCGCGAATGCACTCAAGCAAACACAAACAGCACAGCACGATGCGTATTTTTTTTAAATTGACAAAATAAATCAAAAATAAATCAAAAATAAAAATAAGTGGAAAAGGCGAGAGTGCGCGAGCACACAGGAGCAAAGACAAGCAGCGCAGCTTGATGCGTAGTAAAAAAAATAATAAATAGACAACTGGTCGACCTCATTAGAAATAAAAACCCAAAAGATTAGATAGACAAACAAACAAACACATAAATGTGGAGAGAAGGGCAGTGCGCGCAGGAGCAAAGGTAAACAGCAGACAGACCTGAATCCTTATCTTTACAAGGTCGACCTCAGAACTTTGTTCAGTTTGTCTCGGTGACGGATAATGGAAGGAAGGGCAGGCAACTGGTCGACTTCATTTAAATAAACAAATAAAAAATAAGATAAACTCTCAGGAATAGATAAATAATAACAAAAAAATTGTAAAGTGGAGAAAGCGAGAGCGCGCGAATGCACTCAAGCAAACACAAACAGCACAGCACGATGCGTATTTTTTTAAATTGACAAAATGATCAAAAATAAATCAAAAATAAAAATAAGTGGAAAAGGCGAGAGTGCGCGAGCACACAGGAGCAAAGACAAGCAGCGCAGCTTGATGCGTAGTAAAAAAAATAATAAATAGACAACTGGTCGACCTCATTAGAAATAAAAACCCAAAAGATTAGATAGACAAACAAACAAACACATAAATGTGGAGAGAAGGGCAGTGCGCGCAGGAGCAAAGGTAAACAGCAGACAGACCTGAATCCTTATCTTTACAAGGTCGACCTCAGAACTTTGTTCAGTTTGTCTCGGTGACGGATAATGGAAGGAAGGGCAGGCAACTGGTCGACTTCATTTAAATAAACAAATAAAAAATAAGATAAACTCTCAGGAATAGATAAATAATAACAAAAAAATTGTAAAGTGGAGAAAGCGAGAGCGCGCGAATGCACTCAAGCAAACACAAACAGCACAGCACGATGCGTATTTTTTTTTAAATTGATCAAAAATAAATCAAAAATAAAAATAAGTGGAAAAGGCGAGAGTGCGCGAGCACACAGGAGCAAAGACAAGCAGCGCAGCTTGATGCGTAGTAAAAAAAATAATAAATAGACAACTGGTCGACCTCATTAGAAATAAAAACCCAAAAGATTAGATAGACAAACAAACAAACACATAAATGTGGAGAGAAGGGCAGTGCGCGCAGGAGCAAAGGTAAACAGCAGACAGACCTGAATCCTTATCTTTACAAGGTCGACCTCAGAACTTTGTTCAGTTTGTCTCGGTGACGGATAATGGAAGGAAGGGCAGGCAACTGGTCGACTTCATTTAAATAAACAAATAAAAAATAAGATAAACTCTCAGGAATAGATAAATAATAACAAAAAAATTGTAAAGTGGAGAAAGCGAGAGCGCGCGAATGCACTCAAGCAAACACAAACAGCACAGCACGATGCGTATTTTTTTTTAAATTGACAAAATATATCAAAAATAAATCAAAAATAAAAATAAGTGGAAAAGGCGAGAGTGCGCGAGCACACAGGAGCAAAGACAAGCAGCGCAGCTTGATGCGTAGTAAAAAAAATAATAAATAGACAACTGGTCGACCTCATTAGAAATAAAAACCCAAAAGATTAGATAGACAAACAAACAAACACATAAATGTGGAGAGAAGGGCAGTGCGCGCAGGAGCAAAGGTAAACAGCAGACAGACCTGAATCCTTATCTTTACAAGGTCGACCTCAGAACTTTGTTCAGTTTGTCTCGGTGACGGATAATGGAAGGAAGGGCAGGCAACTGGTCGACTTCATTTAAATAAACAAATAAAAAATAAGATAAACTCTCAGGAATAGATAAATAATAACAAAAAAATTGTAAAGTGGAGAAAGCGAGAGCGCGCGAATGCACTCAAGCAAACACAAACAGCACAGCACGATGCGTATTTTTTTTTAAATTGACAAAATATATCAAAAATAAATCAAAAATAAAAATAAGTGGAAAAGGCGAGAGTGCGCGAGCACACAGGAGCAAAGACAAGCAGCGCAGCTTGATGCGTAGTAAAAAAAATAATAAATAGACAACTGGTCGACCTCATTAGAAATAAAAACCCAAAAGATTAGATAGACAAACAAACAAACACATAAATGTGGAGAGAAGGGCAGTGCGCGCAGGAGCAAAGGTAAACAGCAGACAGACCTGAATCCTTATCTTTACAAGGTCGACCTCAGAACTTTGTTCAGTTTGTCTCGGTGACGGATAATGGAAGGAAGGGCAGGCAACTGGTCGACTTCATTTAAATAAACAAATAAAAAATAAGATAAACTCTCAGGAATAGATAAATAATAACAAAAAAATTGTAAAGTGGAGAAAGCGAGAGCGCGCGAATGCACTCAAGCAAACACAAACAGCACAGCACGATGCGTATTTTTTTTAAATTGACAAAATAAAATAAATCAAAAATAAAAATAAGTGGAAAAGGCGAGAGTGCGCGAGCACACAGGAGCAAAGACAAGCAGCGCAGCTTGATGCGTAGTAAAAAAAATAATAAATAGACAACTGGTCGACCTCATTAGAAATAAAAACCCAAAAGATTAGATAGACAAACAAACAAACACATAAATGTGGAGAGAAGGGCAGTGCGCGCAGGAGCAAAGGTAAACAGCAGACAGACCTGAATCCTTATCTTTACAAGGTCGACCTCAGAACTTTGTTCAGTTTGTCTCGGTGACGGATAATGGAAGGAAGGGCAGGCAACTGGTCGACTTCATTTAAATAAACAAATAAAAAATAAGATAAACTCTCAGGAATAGATAAATAATAACAAAAAAATTGTAAAGTGGAGAAAGCGAGAGCGCGCGAATGCACTCAAGCAAACACAAACAGCACAGCACGATGCGTATTTTTTTAAATTGACAAAATACAAAATAAATCAAAAATAAAAATAAGTGGAAAAGGCGAGAGTGCGCGAGCACACAGGAGCAAAGACAAGCAGCGCAGCTTGATGCGTAGTAAAAAAAATAATAAATAGACAACTGGTCGACCTCATTAGAAATAAAAACCCAAAAGATTAGATAGACAAACAAACAAACACATAAATGTGGAGAGAAGGGCAGTGCGCGCAGGAGCAAAGGTAAACAGCAGACAGACCTGAATCCTTATCTTTACAAGGTCGACCTCAGAACTTTGTTCAGTTTGTCTCGGTGACGGATAATGGAAGGAAGGGCAGGCAACTGGTCGACTTCATTTAAATAAACAAATAAAAAATAAGATAAACTCTCAGGAATAGATAAATAATAACAAAAAAATTGTAAAGTGGAGAAAGCGAGAGCGCGCGAATGCACTCAAGCAAACACAAACAGCACAGCACGATGCGTATTTTTTTTTTAAATTGACAAAATAATCAAAAATAAATCAAAAATAAAAATAAGTGGAAAAGGCGAGAGTGCGCGAGCACACAGGAGCAAAGACAAGCAGCGCAGCTTGATGCGTAGTAAAAAAAATAATAAATAGACAACTGGTCGACCTCATTAGAAATAAAAACCCAAAAGATTAGATAGACAAACAAACAAACACATAAATGTGGAGAGAAGGGCAGTGCGCGCAGGAGCAAAGGTAAACAGCAGACAGACCTGAATCCTTATCTTTACAAGGTCGACCTCAGAACTTTGTTCAGTTTGTCTCGGTGACGGATAATGGAAGGAAGGGCAGGCAACTGGTCGACTTCATTTAAATAAACAAATAAAAAATAAGATAAACTCTCAGGAATAGATAAATAATAACAAAAAAATTGTAAAGTGGAGAAAGCGAGAGCGCGCGAATGCACTCAAGCAAACACAAACAGCACAGCACGATGCGTATTTTTTTTTAAATTGACAAAATAAATCAAAAATAAATCAAAAATAAAAATAAGTGGAAAAGGCGAGAGTGCGCGAGCACACAGGAGCAAAGACAAGCAGCGCAGCTTGATGCGTAGTAAAAAAAATAATAAATAGACAACTGGTCGACCTCATTAGAAATAAAAACCCAAAAGATTAGATAGACAAACAAACAAACACATAAATGTGGAGAGAAGGGCAGTGCGCGCAGGAGCAAAGGTAAACAGCAGACAGACCTGAATCCTTATCTTTACAAGGTCGACCTCAGAACTTTGTTCAGTTTGTCTCGGTGACGGATAATGGAAGGAAGGGCAGGCAACTGGTCGACTTCATTTAAATAAACAAATAAAAAATAAGATAAACTCTCAGGAATAGATAAATAATAACAAAAAAATTGTAAAGTGGAGAAAGCGAGAGCGCGCGAATGCACTCAAGCAAACACAAACAGCACAGCACGATGCGTATTTTTTTTTAAATTGACAAAATATATCAAAAATAAATCAAAAATAAAAATAAGTGGAAAAGGCGAGAGTGCGCGAGCACACAGGAGCAAAGACAAGCAGCGCAGCTTGATGCGTAGTAAAAAAAATAATAAATAGACAACTGGTCGACCTCATTAGAAATAAAAACCCAAAAGATTAGATAGACAAACAAACAAACACATAAATGTGGAGAGAAGGGCAGTGCGCGCAGGAGCAAAGGTAAACAGCAGACAGACCTGAATCCTTATCTTTACAAGGTCGACCTCAGAACTTTGTTCAGTTTGTCTCGGTGACGGATAATGGAAGGAAGGGCAGGCAACTGGTCGACTTCATTTAAATAAACAAATAAAAAATAAGATAAACTCTCAGGAATAGATAAATAATAACAAAAAAATTGTAAAGTGGAGAAAGCGAGAGCGCGCGAATGCACTCAAGCAAACACAAACAGCACAGCACGATGCGTATTTTTTTTAAATTGACAAAATAAAATAAATCAAAAATAAAAATAAGTGGAAAAGGCGAGAGTGCGCGAGCACACAGGAGCAAAGACAAGCAGCGCAGCTTGATGCGTAGTAAAAAAAATAATAAATAGACAACTGGTCGACCTCATTAGAAATAAAAACCCAAAAGATTAGATAGACAAACAAACAAACACATAAATGTGGAGAGAAGGGCAGTGCGCGCAGGAGCAAAGGTAAACAGCAGACAGACCTGAATCCTTATCTTTACAAGGTCGACCTCAGAACTTTGTTCAGTTTGTCTCGGTGACGGATAATGGAAGGAAGGGCAGGCAACTGGTCGACTTCATTTAAATAAACAAATAAAAAATAAGATAAACTCTCAGGAATAGATAAATAATAACAAAAAAATTGTAAAGTGGAGAAAGCGAGAGCGCGCGAATGCACTCAAGCAAACACAAACAGCACAGCACGATGCGTATTTTTTTAAATTGACAAAATACAAAATAAATCAAAAATAAAAATAAGTGGAAAAGGCGAGAGTGCGCGAGCACACAGGAGCAAAGACAAGCAGCGCAGCTTGATGCGTAGTAAAAAAAATAATAAATAGACAACTGGTCGACCTCATTAGAAATAAAAACCCAAAAGATTAGATAGACAAACAAACAAACACATAAATGTGGAGAGAAGGGCAGTGCGCGCAGGAGCAAAGGTAAACAGCAGACAGACCTGAATCCTTATCTTTACAAGGTCGACCTCAGAACTTTGTTCAGTTTGTCTCGGTGACGGATAATGGAAGGAAGGGCAGGCAACTGGTCGACTTCATTTAAATAAACAAATAAAAAATAAGATAAACTCTCAGGAATAGATAAATAATAACAAAAAAATTGTAAAGTGGAGAAAGCGAGAGCGCGCGAATGCACTCAAGCAAACACAAACAGCACAGCACGATGCGTATTTTTTTTTTAAATTGACAAAATAAATCAAAAATAAAAATAAGTGGAAAAGGCGAGAGTGCGCGAGCACACAGGAGCAAAGACAAGCAGCGCAGCTTGATGCGTAGTAAAAAAAATAATAAATAGACAACTGGTCGACCTCATTAGAAATAAAAACCCAAAAGATTAGATAGACAAACAAACAAACACATAAATGTGGAGAGAAGGGCAGTGCGCGCAGGAGCAAAGGTAAACAGCAGACAGACCTGAATCCTTATCTTTACAAGGTCGACCTCAGAACTTTGTTCAGTTTGTCTCGGTGACGGATAATGGAAGGAAGGGCAGGCAACTGGTCGACTTCATTTAAATAAACAAATAAAAAATAAGATAAACTCTCAGGAATAGATAAATAATAACAAAAAAATTGTAAAGTGGAGAAAGCGAGAGCGCGCGAATGCACTCAAGCAAACACAAACAGCACAGCACGATGCGTATTTTTTTTTAAATTGACAAAATAAATCAAAAATAAATCAAAAATAAAAATAAGTGGAAAAGGCGAGAGTGCGCGAGCACACAGGAGCAAAGACAAGCAGCGCAGCTTGATGCGTAGTAAAAAAAATAATAAATAGACAACTGGTCGACCTCATTAGAAATAAAAACCCAAAAGATTAGATAGACAAACAAACAAACACATAAATGTGGAGAGAAGGGCAGTGCGCGCAGGAGCAAAGGTAAACAGCAGACAGACCTGAATCCTTATCTTTACAAGGTCGACCTCAGAACTTTGTTCAGTTTGTCTCGGTGACGGATAATGGAAGGAAGGGCAGGCAACTGGTCGACTTCATTTAAATAAACAAATAAAAAATAAGATAAACTCTCAGGAATAGATAAATAATAACAAAAAAATTGTAAAGTGGAGAAAGCGAGAGCGCGCGAATGCACTCAAGCAAACACAAACAGCACAGCACGATGCGTATTTTTTTTTAAATTGACAAAATAATCAAAAATAAATCAAAAATAAAAATAAGTGGAAAAGGCGAGAGTGCGCGAGCACACAGGAGCAAAGACAAGCAGCGCAGCTTGATGCGTAGTAAAAAAAATAATAAATAGACAACTGGTCGACCTCATTAGAAATAAAAACCCAAAAGATTAGATAGACAAACAAACAAACACATAAATGTGGAGAGAAGGGCAGTGCGCGCAGGAGCAAAGGTAAACAGCAGACAGACCTGAATCCTTATCTTTACAAGGTCGACCTCAGAACTTTGTTCAGTTTGTCTCGGTGACGGATAATGGAAGGAAGGGCAGGCAACTGGTCGACTTCATTTAAATAAACAAATAAAAAATAAGATAAACTCTCAGGAATAGATAAATAATAACAAAAAAATTGTAAAGTGGAGAAAGCGAGAGCGCGCGAATGCACTCAAGCAAACACAAACAGCACAGCACGATGCGTATTTTTTTTTAAATTGACAAAATAAATCAAAAATAAAAATAAGTGGAAAAGGCGAGAGTGCGCGAGCACACAGGAGCAAAGACAAGCAGCGCAGCTTGATGCGTAGTAAAAAAAATAATAAATAGACAACTGGTCGACCTCATTAGAAATAAAAACCCAAAAGATTAGATAGACAAACAAACAAACACATAAATGTGGAGAGAAGGGCAGTGCGCGCAGGAGCAAAGGTAAACAGCAGACAGACCTGAATCCTTATCTTTACAAGGTCGACCTCAGAACTTTGTTCAGTTTGTCTCGGTGACGGATAATGGAAGGAAGGGCAGGCAACTGGTCGACTTCATTTAAATAAACAAATAAAAAATAAGATAAACTCTCAGGAATAGATAAATAATAACAAAAAAATTGTAAAGTGGAGAAAGCGAGAGCGCGCGAATGCACTCAAGCAAACACAAACAGCACAGCACGATGCGTATTTTTTTTAAATTGACAAAATATCAAAAATAAATCAAAAATAAAAATAAGTGGAAAAGGCGAGAGTGCGCGAGCACACAGGAGCAAAGACAAGCAGCGCAGCTTGATGCGTAGTAAAAAAAATAATAAATAGACAACTGGTCGACCTCATTAGAAATAAAAACCCAAAAGATTAGATAGACAAACAAACAAACACATAAATGTGGAGAGAAGGGCAGTGCGCGCAGGAGCAAAGGTAAACAGCAGACAGACCTGAATCCTTATCTTTACAAGGTCGACCTCAGAACTTTGTTCAGTTTGTCTCGGTGACGGATAATGGAAGGAAGGGCAGGCAACTGGTCGACTTCATTTAAATAAACAAATAAAAAATAAGATAAACTCTCAGGAATAGATAAATAATAACAAAAAAATTGTAAAGTGGAGAAAGCGAGAGCGCGCGAATGCACTCAAGCAAACACAAACAGCACAGCACGATGCGTATTTTTTTTTAAATTGACAAAATAAATCAAAATAAATCAAAAATAAAAATAAGTGGAAAAGGCGAGAGTGCGCGAGCACACAGGAGCAAAGACAAGCAGCGCAGCTTGATGCGTAGTAAAAAAAATAATAAATAGACAACTGGTCGACCTCATTAGAAATAAAAACCCAAAAGATTAGATAGACAAACAAACAAACACATAAATGTGGAGAGAAGGGCAGTGCGCGCAGGAGCAAAGGTAAACAGCAGACAGACCTGAATCCTTATCTTTACAAGGTCGACCTCAGAACTTTGTTCAGTTTGTCTCGGTGACGGATAATGGAAGGAAGGGCAGGCAACTGGTCGACTTCATTTAAATAAACAAATAAAAAATAAGATAAACTCTCAGGAATAGATAAATAATAACAAAAAAATTGTAAAGTGGAGAAAGCGAGAGCGCGCGAATGCACTCAAGCAAACACAAACAGCACAGCACGATGCGTATTTTTTTTTAAATTGACAAAATAAATCAAAAATAAATCAAAAATAAAAATAAGTGGAAAAGGCGAGAGTGCGCGAGCACACAGGAGCAAAGACAAGCAGCGCAGCTTGATGCGTAGTAAAAAAAATAATAAATAGACAACTGGTCGACCTCATTAGAAATAAAAACCCAAAAGATTAGATAGACAAACAAACAAACACATAAATGTGGAGAGAAGGGCAGTGCGCGCAGGAGCAAAGGTAAACAGCAGACAGACCTGAATCCTTATCTTTACAAGGTCGACCTCAGAACTTTGTTCAGTTTGTCTCGGTGACGGATAATGGAAGGAAGGGCAGGCAACTGGTCGACTTCATTTAAATAAACAAATAAAAAATAAGATAAACTCTCAGGAATAGATAAATAATAACAAAAAAATTGTAAAGTGGAGAAAGCGAGAGCGCGCGAATGCACTCAAGCAAACACAAACAGCACAGCACGATGCGTATTTTTTTTAAATTGACAAAATAAATCAAAAATAAATCAAAAATAAAAATAAGTGGAAAAGGCGAGAGTGCGCGAGCACACAGGAGCAAAGACAAGCAGCGCAGCTTGATGCGTAGTAAAAAAAATAATAAATAGACAACTGGTCGACCTCATTAGAAATAAAAACCCAAAAGATTAGATAGACAAACAAACAAACACATAAATGTGGAGAGAAGGGCAGTGCGCGCAGGAGCAAAGGTAAACAGCAGACAGACCTGAATCCTTATCTTTACAAGGTCGACCTCAGAACTTTGTTCAGTTTGTCTCGGTGACGGATAATGGAAGGAAGGGCAGGCAACTGGTCGACTTCATTTAAATAAACAAATAAAAAATAAGATAAACTCTCAGGAATAGATAAATAATAACAAAAAAATTGTAAAGTGGAGAAAGCGAGAGCGCGCGAATGCACTCAAGCAAACACAAACAGCACAGCACGATGCGTATTTTTTTTTAAATTGACAAAATACAAAATAAATCAAAAATAAAAATAAGTGGAAAAGGCGAGAGTGCGCGAGCACACAGGAGCAAAGACAAGCAGCGCAGCTTGATGCGTAGTAAAAAAAATAATAAATAGACAACTGGTCGACCTCATTAGAAATAAAAACCCAAAAGATTAGATAGACAAACAAACAAACACATAAATGTGGAGAGAAGGGCAGTGCGCGCAGGAGCAAAGGTAAACAGCAGACAGACCTGAATCCTTATCTTTACAAGGTCGACCTCAGAACTTTGTTCAGTTTGTCTCGGTGACGGATAATGGAAGGAAGGGCAGGCAACTGGTCGACTTCATTTAAATAAACAAATAAAAAATAAGATAAACTCTCAGGAATAGATAAATAATAACAAAAAAATTGTAAAGTGGAGAAAGCGAGAGCGCGCGAATGCACTCAAGCAAACACAAACAGCACAGCACGATGCGTATTTTTTTTTAAATTGACAAAATAAATCAAAAATAAATCAAAAATAAAAATAAGTGGAAAAGGCGAGAGTGCGCGAGCACACAGGAGCAAAGACAAGCAGCGCAGCTTGATGCGTAGTAAAAAAAATAATAAATAGACAACTGGTCGACCTCATTAGAAATAAAAACCCAAAAGATTAGATAGACAAACAAACAAACACATAAATGTGGAGAGAAGGGCAGTGCGCGCAGGAGCAAAGGTAAACAGCAGACAGACCTGAATCCTTATCTTTACAAGGTCGACCTCAGAACTTTGTTCAGTTTGTCTCGGTGACGGATAATGGAAGGAAGGGCAGGCAACTGGTCGACTTCATTTAAATAAACAAATAAAAAATAAGATAAACTCTCAGGAATAGATAAATAATAACAAAAAAATTGTAAAGTGGAGAAAGCGAGAGCGCGCGAATGCACTCAAGCAAACACAAACAGCACAGCACGATGCGTATTTTTTTTTAAATTGACAAAATAATCAAAAATAAATCAAAAATAAAAATAAGTGGAAAAGGCGAGAGTGCGCGAGCACACAGGAGCAAAGACAAGCAGCGCAGCTTGATGCGTAGTAAAAAAAATAATAAATAGACAACTGGTCGACCTCATTAGAAATAAAAACCCAAAAGATTAGATAGACAAACAAACAAACACATAAATGTGGAGAGAAGGGCAGTGCGCGCAGGAGCAAAGGTAAACAGCAGACAGACCTGAATCCTTATCTTTACAAGGTCGACCTCAGAACTTTGTTCAGTTTGTCTCGGTGACGGATAATGGAAGGAAGGGCAGGCAACTGGTCGACTTCATTTAAATAAACAAATAAAAAATAAGATAAACTCTCAGGAATAGATAAATAATAACAAAAAAATTGTAAAGTGGAGAAAGCGAGAGCGCGCGAATGCACTCAAGCAAACACAAACAGCACAGCACGATGCGTATTTTTTTTTAAAATTGATCAAAAATAAATCAAAAATAAAAATAAGTGGAAAAGGCGAGAGTGCGCGAGCACACAGGAGCAAAGACAAGCAGCGCAGCTTGATGCGTAGTAAAAAAAATAATAAATAGACAACTGGTCGACCTCATTAGAAATAAAAACCCAAAAGATTAGATAGACAAACAAACAAACACATAAATGTGGAGAGAAGGGCAGTGCGCGCAGGAGCAAAGGTAAACAGCAGACAGACCTGAATCCTTATCTTTACAAGGTCGACCTCAGAACTTTGTTCAGTTTGTCTCGGTGACGGATAATGGAAGGAAGGGCAGGCAACTGGTCGACTTCATTTAAATAAACAAATAAAAAATAAGATAAACTCTCAGGAATAGATAAATAATAAAAAAAAATTGTAAAGTGGAGAAAGCGAGAGCGCGCGAATGCACTCAAGCAAACACAAACAGCACAGCACGATGCGTATTTTTTTAAATTGACAAAATAAATCAAAAATAAATCAAAAATAAAAATAAGTGGAAAAGGCGAGAGTGCGCGAGCACACAGGAGCAAAGACAAGCAGCGCAGCTTGATGCGTAGTAAAAAAAATAATAAATAGACAACTGGTCGACCTCATTAGAAATAAAAACCCAAAAGATTAGATAGACAAACAAACAAACACATAAATGTGGAGAGAAGGGCAGTGCGCGCAGGAGCAAAGGTAAACAGCAGACAGACCTGAATCCTTATCTTTACAAGGTCGACCTCAGAACTTTGTTCAGTTTGTCTCGGTGACGGATAATGGAAGGAAGGGCAGGCAACTGGTCGACTTCATTTAAATAAACAAATAAAAAATAAGATAAACTCTCAGGAATAGATAAATAATAACAAAAAAATTGTAAAGTGGAGAAAGCGAGAGCGCGCGAATGCACTCAAGCAAACACAAACAGCACAGCACGATGCGTATTTTTTTTTAAATTGACAAAATAAACAAAATAAATCAAAAATAAAAATAAGTGGAAAAGGCGAGAGTGCGCGAGCACACAGGAGCAAAGACAAGCAGCGCAGCTTGATGCGTAGTAAAAAAAATAATAAATAGACAACTGGTCGACCTCATTAGAAATAAAAACCCAAAAGATTAGATAGACAAACAAACAAACACATAAATGTGGAGAGAAGGGCAGTGCGCGCAGGAGCAAAGGTAAACAGCAGACAGACCTGAATCCTTATCTTTACAAGGTCGACCTCAGAACTTTGTTCAGTTTGTCTCGGTGACGGATAATGGAAGGAAGGGCAGGCAACTGGTCGACTTCATTTAAATAAACAAATAAAAAATAAGATAAACTCTCAGGAATAGATAAATAATAACAAAAAAATTGTAAAGTGGAGAAAGCGAGAGCGCGCGAATGCACTCAAGCAAACACAAACAGCACAGCACGATGCGTATTTTTTTTTAAATTGACAAAATAAATCAAAAATAAATCAAAAATAAAAATAAGTGGAAAAGGCGAGAGTGCGCGAGCACACAGGAGCAAAGACAAGCAGCGCAGCTTGATGCGTAGTAAAAAAAATAATAAATAGACAACTGGTCGACCTCATTAGAAATAAAAACCCAAAAGATTAGATAGACAAACAAACAAACACATAAATGTGGAGAGAAGGGCAGTGCGCGCAGGAGCAAAGGTAAACAGCAGACAGACCTGAATCCTTATCTTTACAAGGTCGACCTCAGAACTTTGTTCAGTTTGTCTCGGTGACGGATAATGGAAGGAAGGGCAGGCAACTGGTCGACTTCATTTAAATAAACAAATAAAAAATAAGATAAACTCTCAGGAATAGATAAATAATAACAAAAAAATTGTAAAGTGGAGAAAGCGAGAGCGCGCGAATGCACTCAAGCAAACACAAACAGCACAGCACGATGCGTATTTTTTTTTAAATTGACAAAATAAATCAAAAATAAATCAAAAATAAAAATAAGTGGAAAAGGCGAGAGTGCGCGAGCACACAGGAGCAAAGACAAGCAGCGCAGCTTGATGCGTAGTAAAAAAAATAATAAATAGACAACTGGTCGACCTCATTAGAAATAAAAACCCAAAAGATTAGATAGACAAACAAACAAACACATAAATGTGGAGAGAAGGGCAGTGCGCGCAGGAGCAAAGGTAAACAGCAGACAGACCTGAATCCTTATCTTTACAAGGTCGACCTCAGAACTTTGTTCAGTTTGTCTCGGTGACGGATAATGGAAGGAAGGGCAGGCAACTGGTCGACTTCATTTAAATAAACAAATAAAAAATAAGATAAACTCTCAGGAATAGATAAATAATAACAAAAAAATTGTAAAGTGGAGAAAGCGAGAGCGCGCGAATGCACTCAAGCAAACACAAACAGCACAGCACGATGCGTATTTTTTTTTAAATTGACAAAATAAATCAAAAATAAATCAAAAATAAAAATAAGTGGAAAAGGCGAGAGTGCGCGAGCACACAGGAGCAAAGACAAGCAGCGCAGCTTGATGCGTAGTAAAAAAAATAATAAATAGACAACTGGTCGACCTCATTAGAAATAAAAACCCAAAAGATTAGATAGACAAACAAACAAACACATAAATGTGGAGAGAAGGGCAGTGCGCGCAGGAGCAAAGGTAAACAGCAGACAGACCTGAATCCTTATCTTTACAAGGTCGACCTCAGAACTTTGTTCAGTTTGTCTCGGTGACGGATAATGGAAGGAAGGGCAGGCAACTGGTCGACTTCATTTAAATAAACAAATAAAAAATAAGATAAACTCTCAGGAATAGATAAATAATAACAAAAAAATTGTAAAGTGGAGAAAGCGAGAGCGCGCGAATGCACTCAAGCAAACACAAACAGCACAGCACGATGCGTATTTTTTTTAAATTGACAAAATAAATCAAAAATAAATCAAAAATAAAAATAAGTGGAAAAGGCGAGAGTGCGCGAGCACACAGGAGCAAAGACAAGCAGCGCAGCTTGATGCGTAGTAAAAAAAATAATAAATAGACAACTGGTCGACCTCATTAGAAATAAAAACCCAAAAGATTAGATAGACAAACAAACAAACACATAAATGTGGAGAGAAGGGCAGTGCGCGCAGGAGCAAAGGTAAACAGCAGACAGACCTGAATCCTTATCTTTACAAGGTCGACCTCAGAACTTTGTTCAGTTTGTCTCGGTGACGGATAATGGAAGGAAGGGCAGGCAACTGGTCGACTTCATTTAAATAAACAAATAAAAAATAAGATAAACTCTCAGGAATAGATAAATAATAACAAAAAAATTGTAAAGTGGAGAAAGCGAGAGCGCGCGAATGCACTCAAGCAAACACAAACAGCACAGCACGATGCGTATTTTTTTTTAAATTGACAAAATAAATCAAAAATAAAAATAAGTGGAAAAGGCGAGAGTGCGCGAGCACACAGGAGCAAAGACAAGCAGCGCAGCTTGATGCGTAGTAAAAAAAATAATAAATAGACAACTGGTCGACCTCATTAGAAATAAAAACCCAAAAGATTAGATAGACAAACAAACAAACACATAAATGTGGAGAGAAGGGCAGTGCGCGCAGGAGCAAAGGTAAACAGCAGACAGACCTGAATCCTTATCTTTACAAGGTCGACCTCAGAACTTTGTTCAGTTTGTCTCGGTGACGGATAATGGAAGGAAGGGCAGGCAACTGGTCGACTTCATTTAAATAAACAAATAAAAAATAAGATAAACTCTCAGGAATAGATAAATAATAACAAAAAAATTGTAAAGTGGAGAAAGCGAGAGCGCGCGAATGCACTCAAGCAAACACAAACAGCACAGCACGATGCGTATTTTTTTAAATTGACAAAATAAATCAAAAATAAATCAAAAATAAAAATAAGTGGAAAAGGCGAGAGTGCGCGAGCACACAGGAGCAAAGACAAGCAGCGCAGCTTGATGCGTAGTAAAAAAAATAATAAATAGACAACTGGTCGACCTCATTAGAAATAAAAACCCAAAAGATTAGATAGACAAACAAACAAACACATAAATGTGGAGAGAAGGGCAGTGCGCGCAGGAGCAAAGGTAAACAGCAGACAGACCTGAATCCTTATCTTTACAAGGTCGACCTCAGAACTTTGTTCAGTTTGTCTCGGTGACGGATAATGGAAGGAAGGGCAGGCAACTGGTCGACTTCATTTAAATAAACAAATAAAAAATAAGATAAACTCTCAGGAATAGATAAATAATAACAAAAAAATTGTAAAGTGGAGAAAGCGAGAGCGCGCGAATGCACTCAAGCAAACACAAACAGCACAGCACGATGCGTATTTTTTTTTAAATTGACAAAATAAATCAAAAATAAATCAAAAATAAAAATAAGTGGAAAAGGCGAGAGTGCGCGAGCACACAGGAGCAAAGACAAGCAGCGCAGCTTGATGCGTAGTAAAAAAAATAATAAATAGACAACTGGTCGACCTCATTAGAAATAAAAACCCAAAAGATTAGATAGACAAACAAACAAACACATAAATGTGGAGAGAAGGGCAGTGCGCGCAGGAGCAAAGGTAAACAGCAGACAGACCTGAATCCTTATCTTTACAAGGTCGACCTCAGAACTTTGTTCAGTTTGTCTCGGTGACGGATAATGGAAGGAAGGGCAGGCAACTGGTCGACTTCATTTAAATAAACAAATAAAAAATAAGATAAACTCTCAGGAATAGATAAATAATAACAAAAAAATTGTAAAGTGGAGAAAGCGAGAGCGCGCGAATGCACTCAAGCAAACACAAACAGCACAGCACGATGCGTATTTTTTTTTAAATTGACAAAATAAATCAAAAATAAATCAAAAATAAAAATAAGTGGAAAAGGCGAGAGTGCGCGAGCACACAGGAGCAAAGACAAGCAGCGCAGCTTGATGCGTAGTAAAAAAAATAATAAATAGACAACTGGTCGACCTCATTAGAAATAAAAACCCAAAAGATTAGATAGACAAACAAACAAACACATAAATGTGGAGAGAAGGGCAGTGCGCGCAGGAGCAAAGGTAAACAGCAGACAGACCTGAATCCTTATCTTTACAAGGTCGACCTCAGAACTTTGTTCAGTTTGTCTCGGTGACGGATAATGGAAGGAAGGGCAGGCAACTGGTCGACTTCATTTAAATAAACAAATAAAAAATAAGATAAACTCTCAGGAATAGATAAATAATAACAAAAAAATTGTAAAGTGGAGAAAGCGAGAGCGCGCGAATGCACTCAAGCAAACACAAACAGCACAGCACGATGCGTATTTTTTTTTAAATTGACAAAATAAATCAAAAATAAATCAAAAATAAAAATAAGTGGAAAAGGCGAGAGTGCGCGAGCACACAGGAGCAAAGACAAGCAGCGCAGCTTGATGCGTAGTAAAAAAAATAATAAATAGACAACTGGTCGACCTCATTAGAAATAAAAACCCAAAAGATTAGATAGACAAACAAACAAACACATAAATGTGGAGAGAAGGGCAGTGCGCGCAGGAGCAAAGGTAAACAGCAGACAGACCTGAATCCTTATCTTTACAAGGTCGACCTCAGAACTTTGTTCAGTTTGTCTCGGTGACGGATAATGGAAGGAAGGGCAGGCAACTGGTCGACTTCATTTAAATAAACAAATAAAAAATAAGATAAACTCTCAGGAATAGATAAATAATAACAAAAAAATTGTAAAGTGGAGAAAGCGAGAGCGCGCGAATGCACTCAAGCAAACACAAACAGCACAGCACGATGCGTATTTTTTTTTAAATTGACAAAATAAATCAAAAATAAATCAAAAATAAAAATAAGTGGAAAAGGCGAGAGTGCGCGAGCACACAGGAGCAAAGACAAGCAGCGCAGCTTGATGCGTAGTAAAAAAAATAATAAATAGACAACTGGTCGACCTCATTAGAAATAAAAACCCAAAAGATTAGATAGACAAACAAACAAACACATAAATGTGGAGAGAAGGGCAGTGCGCGCAGGAGCAAAGGTAAACAGCAGACAGACCTGAATCCTTATCTTTACAAGGTCGACCTCAGAACTTTGTTCAGTTTGTCTCGGTGACGGATAATGGAAGGAAGGGCAGGCAACTGGTCGACTTCATTTAAATAAACAAATAAAAAATAAGATAAACTCTCAGGAATAGATAAATAATAACAAAAAAATTGTAAAGTGGAGAAAGCGAGAGCGCGCGAATGCACTCAAGCAAACACAAACAGCACAGCACGATGCGTATTTTTTTTTAAATTGACAAAATAAATCAAAAATAAATCAAAAATAAAAATAAGTGGAAAAGGCGAGAGTGCGCGAGCACACAGGAGCAAAGACAAGCAGCGCAGCTTGATGCGTAGTAAAAAAAATAATAAATAGACAACTGGTCGACCTCATTAGAAATAAAAACCCAAAAGATTAGATAGACAAACAAACAAACACATAAATGTGGAGAGAAGGGCAGTGCGCGCAGGAGCAAAGGTAAACAGCAGACAGACCTGAATCCTTATCTTTACAAGGTCGACCTCAGAACTTTGTTCAGTTTGTCTCGGTGACGGATAATGGAAGGAAGGGCAGGCAACTGGTCGACTTCATTTAAATAAACAAATAAAAAATAAGATAAACTCTCAGGAATAGATAAATAATAACAAAAAAATTGTAAAGTGGAGAAAGCGAGAGCGCGCGAATGCACTCAAGCAAACACAAACAGCACAGCACGATGCGTATTTTTTTTTAAATTGACAAAATAAATCAAAAATAAATCAAAAATAAAAATAAGTGGAAAAGGCGAGAGTGCGCGAGCACACAGGAGCAAAGACAAGCAGCGCAGCTTGATGCGTAGTAAAAAAAATAATAAATAGACAACTGGTCGACCTCATTAGAAATAAAAACCCAAAAGATTAGATAGACAAACAAACAAACACATAAATGTGGAGAGAAGGGCAGTGCGCGCAGGAGCAAAGGTAAACAGCAGACAGACCTGAATCCTTATCTTTACAAGGTCGACCTCAGAACTTTGTTCAGTTTGTCTCGGTGACGGATAATGGAAGGAAGGGCAGGCAACTGGTCGACTTCATTTAAATAAACAAATAAAAAATAAGATAAACTCTCAGGAATAGATAAATAATAACAAAAAAATTGTAAAGTGGAGAAAGCGAGAGCGCGCGAATGCACTCAAGCAAACACAAACAGCACAGCACGATGCGTATTTTTTTTTAAATTGACAAAATAAATCAAAAATAAATCAAAAATAAAAATAAGTGGAAAAGGCGAGAGTGCGCGAGCACACAGGAGCAAAGACAAGCAGCGCAGCTTGATGCGTAGTAAAAAAAATAATAAATAGACAACTGGTCGACCTCATTAGAAATAAAAACCCAAAAGATTAGATAGACAAACAAACAAACACATAAATGTGGAGAGAAGGGCAGTGCGCGCAGGAGCAAAGGTAAACAGCAGACAGACCTGAATCCTTATCTTTACAAGGTCGACCTCAGAACTTTGTTCAGTTTGTCTCGGTGACGGATAATGGAAGGAAGGGCAGGCAACTGGTCGACTTCATTTAAATAAACAAATAAAAAATAAGATAAACTCTCAGGAATAGATAAATAATAACAAAAAAATTGTAAAGTGGAGAAAGCGAGAGCGCGCGAATGCACTCAAGCAAACACAAACAGCACAGCACGATGCGTATTTTTTTTTAAATTGACAAAATAAATCAAAAATAAATCAAAAATAAAAATAAGTGGAAAAGGCGAGAGTGCGCGAGCACACAGGAGCAAAGACAAGCAGCGCAGCTTGATGCGTAGTAAAAAAAATAATAAATAGACAACTGGTCGACCTCATTAGAAATAAAAACCCAAAAGATTAGATAGACAAACAAACAAACACATAAATGTGGAGAGAAGGGCAGTGCGCGCAGGAGCAAAGGTAAACAGCAGACAGACCTGAATCCTTATCTTTACAAGGTCGACCTCAGAACTTTGTTCAGTTTGTCTCGGTGACGGATAATGGAAGGAAGGGCAGGCAACTGGTCGACTTCATTTAAATAAACAAATAAAAAATAAGATAAACTCTCAGGAATAGATAAATAATAACAAAAAAATTGTAAAGTGGAGAAAGCGAGAGCGCGCGAATGCACTCAAGCAAACACAAACAGCACAGCACGATGCGTATTTTTTAAATTGACAAAATAAATCAAAAATAAATCAAAAATAAAAATAAGTGGAAAAGGCGAGAGTGCGCGAGCACACAGGAGCAAAGACAAGCAGCGCAGCTTGATGCGTAGTAAAAAAAATAATAAATAGACAACTGGTCGACCTCATTAGAAATAAAAACCCAAAAGATTAGATAGACAAACAAACAAACACATAAATGTGGAGAGAAGGGCAGTGCGCGCAGGAGCAAAGGTAAACAGCAGACAGACCTGAATCCTTATCTTTACAAGGTCGACCTCAGAACTTTGTTCAGTTTGTCTCGGTGACGGATAATGGAAGGAAGGGCAGGCAACTGGTCGACTTCATTTAAATAAACAAATAAAAAATAAGATAAACTCTCAGGAATAGATAAATAATAACAAAAAAATTGTAAAGTGGAGAAAGCGAGAGCGCGCGAATGCACTCAAGCAAACACAAACAGCACAGCACGATGCGTATTTTTTTTTAAATTGACAAAATAAATCAAAAATAAATCAAAAATAAAAATAAGTGGAAAAGGCGAGAGTGCGCGAGCACACAGGAGCAAAGACAAGCAGCGCAGCTTGATGCGTAGTAAAAAAAATAATAAATAGACAACTGGTCGACCTCATTAGAAATAAAAACCCAAAAGATTAGATAGACAAACAAACAAACACATAAATGTGGAGAGAAGGGCAGTGCGCGCAGGAGCAAAGGTAAACAGCAGACAGACCTGAATCCTTATCTTTACAAGGTCGACCTCAGAACTTTGTTCAGTTTGTCTCGGTGACGGATAATGGAAGGAAGGGCAGGCAACTGGTCGACTTCATTTAAATAAACAAATAAAAAATAAGATAAACTCTCAGGAATAGATAAATAATAACAAAAAAATTGTAAAGTGGAGAAAGCGAGAGCGCGCGAATGCACTCAAGCAAACACAAACAGCACAGCACGATGCGTATTTTTTTTTAAATTGACAAAATAAATCAAAAATAAATCAAAAATAAAAATAAGTGGAAAAGGCGAGAGTGCGCGAGCACACAGGAGCAAAGACAAGCAGCGCAGCTTGATGCGTAGTAAAAAAAATAATAAATAGACAACTGGTCGACCTCATTAGAAATAAAAACCCAAAAGATTAGATAGACAAACAAACAAACACATAAATGTGGAGAGAAGGGCAGTGCGCGCAGGAGCAAAGGTAAACAGCAGACAGACCTGAATCCTTATCTTTACAAGGTCGACCTCAGAACTTTGTTCAGTTTGTCTCGGTGACGGATAATGGAAGGAAGGGCAGGCAACTGGTCGACTTCATTTAAATAAACAAATAAAAAATAAGATAAACTCTCAGGAATAGATAAATAATAACAAAAAAATTGTAAAGTGGAGAAAGCGAGAGCGCGCGAATGCACTCAAGCAAACACAAACAGCACAGCACGATGCGTATTTTTTTTTAAATTGACAAAATAAATCAAAAATAAATCAAAAATAAAAATAAGTGGAAAAGGCGAGAGTGCGCGAGCACACAGGAGCAAAGACAAGCAGCGCAGCTTGATGCGTAGTAAAAAAAATAATAAATAGACAACTGGTCGACCTCATTAGAAATAAAAACCCAAAAGATTAGATAGACAAACAAACAAACACATAAATGTGGAGAGAAGGGCAGTGCGCGCAGGAGCAAAGGTAAACAGCAGACAGACCTGAATCCTTATCTTTACAAGGTCGACCTCAGAACTTTGTTCAGTTTGTCTCGGTGACGGATAATGGAAGGAAGGGCAGGCAACTGGTCGACTTCATTTAAATAAACAAATAAAAAATAAGATAAACTCTCAGGAATAGATAAATAATAACAAAAAAATTGTAAAGTGGAGAAAGCGAGAGCGCGCGAATGCACTCAAGCAAACACAAACAGCACAGCACGATGCGTATTTTTTTTTAAATTGACAAAATAAATCAAAAATAAATCAAAAATAAAATAAGTGGAAAAGGCGAGAGTGCGCGAGCACACAGGAGCAAAGACAAGCAGCGCAGCTTGATGCGTAGTAAAAAAAATAATAAATAGACAACTGGTCGACCTCATTAGAAATAAAAACCCAAAAGATTAGATAGACAAACAAACAAACACATAAATGTGGAGAGAAGGGCAGTGCGCGCAGGAGCAAAGGTAAACAGCAGACAGACCTGAATCCTTATCTTTACAAGGTCGACCTCAGAACTTTGTTCAGTTTGTCTCGGTGACGGATAATGGAAGGAAGGGCAGGCAACTGGTCGACTTCATTTAAATAAACAAATAAAAAATAAGATAAACTCTCAGGAATAGATAAATAATAACAAAAAAATTGTAAAGTGGAGAAAGCGAGAGCGCGCGAATGCACTCAAGCAAACACAAACAGCACAGCACGATGCGTATTTTTTTTTAAATTGACAAAATAAATCAAAAATAAATCAAAAATAAAAATAAGTGGAAAAGGCGAGAGTGCGCGAGCACACAGGAGCAAAGACAAGCAGCGCAGCTTGATGCGTAGTAAAAAAAATAATAAATAGACAACTGGTCGACCTCATTAGAAATAAAAACCCAAAAGATTAGATAGACAAACAAACAAACACATAAATGTGGAGAGAAGGGCAGTGCGCGCAGGAGCAAAGGTAAACAGCAGACAGACCTGAATCCTTATCTTTACAAGGTCGACCTCAGAACTTTGTTCAGTTTGTCTCGGTGACGGATAATGGAAGGAAGGGCAGGCAACTGGTCGACTTCATTTAAATAAACAAATAAAAAATAAGATAAACTCTCAGGAATAGATAAATAATAACAAAAAAATTGTAAAGTGGAGAAAGCGAGAGCGCGCGAATGCACTCAAGCAAACACAAACAGCACAGCACGATGCGTATTTTTTTTTAAATTGACAAAATAAATCAAAAATAAATCAAAAATAAAAATAAGTGGAAAAGGCGAGAGTGCGCGAGCACACAGGAGCAAAGACAAGCAGCGCAGCTTGATGCGTAGTAAAAAAAATAATAAATAGACAACTGGTCGACCTCATTAGAAATAAAAACCCAAAAGATTAGATAGACAAACAAACAAACACATAAATGTGGAGAGAAGGGCAGTGCGCGCAGGAGCAAAGGTAAACAGCAGACAGACCTGAATCCTTATCTTTACAAGGTCGACCTCAGAACTTTGTTCAGTTTGTCTCGGTGACGGATAATGGAAGGAAGGGCAGGCAACTGGTCGACTTCATTTAAATAAACAAATAAAAAATAAGATAAACTCTCAGGAATAGATAAATAATAACAAAAAAATTGTAAAGTGGAGAAAGCGAGAGCGCGCGAATGCACTCAAGCAAACACAAACAGCACAGCACGATGCGTATTTTTTTTTAAATTGACAAAATAAATCAAAAATAAATCAAAAATAAAAATAAGTGGAAAAGGCGAGAGTGCGCGAGCACACAGGAGCAAAGACAAGCAGCGCAGCTTGATGCGTAGTAAAAAAAATAATAAATAGACAACTGGTCGACCTCATTAGAAATAAAAACCCAAAAGATTAGATAGACAAACAAACAAACACATAAATGTGGAGAGAAGGGCAGTGCGCGCAGGAGCAAAGGTAAACAGCAGACAGACCTGAATCCTTATCTTTACAAGGTCGACCTCAGAACTTTGTTCAGTTTGTCTCGGTGACGGATAATGGAAGGAAGGGCAGGCAACTGGTCGACTTCATTTAAATAAACAAATAAAAAATAAGATAAACTCTCAGGAATAGATAAATAATAACAAAAAAATTGTAAAGTGGAGAAAGCGAGAGCGCGCGAATGCACTCAAGCAAACACAAACAGCACAGCACGATGCGTATTTTTTTTTAAATTGACAAAATAAATCAAAAATAAATCAAAAATAAAAATAAGTGGAAAAGGCGAGAGTGCGCGAGCACACAGGAGCAAAGACAAGCAGCGCAGCTTGATGCGTAGTAAAAAAAATAATAAATAGACAACTGGTCGACCTCATTAGAAATAAAAACCCAAAAGATTAGATAGACAAACAAACAAACACATAAATGTGGAGAGAAGGGCAGTGCGCGCAGGAGCAAAGGTAAACAGCAGACAGACCTGAATCCTTATCTTTACAAGGTCGACCTCAGAACTTTGTTCAGTTTGTCTCGGTGACGGATAATGGAAGGAAGGGCAGGCAACTGGTCGACTTCATTTAAATAAACAAATAAAAAATAAGATAAACTCTCAGGAATAGATAAATAATAACAAAAAAATTGTAAAGTGGAGAAAGCGAGAGCGCGCGAATGCACTCAAGCAAACACAAACAGCACAGCACGATGCGTATTTTTTTTAAATTGACAAAATAAATCAAAAATAAATCAAAAATAAAAATAAGTGGAAAAGGCGAGAGTGCGCGAGCACACAGGAGCAAAGACAAGCAGCGCAGCTTGATGCGTAGTAAAAAAAATAATAAATAGACAACTGGTCGACCTCATTAGAAATAAAAACCCAAAAGATTAGATAGACAAACAAACAAACACATAAATGTGGAGAGAAGGGCAGTGCGCGCAGGAGCAAAGGTAAACAGCAGACAGACCTGAATCCTTATCTTTACAAGGTCGACCTCAGAACTTTGTTCAGTTTGTCTCGGTGACGGATAATGGAAGGAAGGGCAGGCAACTGGTCGACTTCATTTAAATAAACAAATAAAAAATAAGATAAACTCTCAGGAATAGATAAATAATAACAAAAAAATTGTAAAGTGGAGAAAGCGAGAGCGCGCGAATGCACTCAAGCAAACACAAACAGCACAGCACGATGCGTATTTTTTTTTAAATTGACAAAATAAATCAAAAATAAATCAAAAATAAAAATAAGTGGAAAAGGCGAGAGTGCGCGAGCACACAGGAGCAAAGACAAGCAGCGCAGCTTGATGCGTAGTAAAAAAAATAATAAATAGACAACTGGTCGACCTCATTAGAAATAAAAACCCAAAAGATTAGATAGACAAACAAACAAACACATAAATGTGGAGAGAAGGGCAGTGCGCGCAGGAGCAAAGGTAAACAGCAGACAGACCTGAATCCTTATCTTTACAAGGTCGACCTCAGAACTTTGTTCAGTTTGTCTCGGTGACGGATAATGGAAGGAAGGGCAGGCAACTGGTCGACTTCATTTAAATAAACAAATAAAAAATAAGATAAACTCTCAGGAATAGATAAATAATAACAAAAAAATTGTAAAGTGGAGAAAGCGAGAGCGCGCGAATGCACTCAAGCAAACACAAACAGCACAGCACGATGCGTATTTTTTTAAATTGACAAAATAAATCAAAAATAAATCAAAAATAAAAATAAGTGGAAAAGGCGAGAGTGCGCGAGCACACAGGAGCAAAGACAAGCAGCGCAGCTTGATGCGTAGTAAAAAAAATAATAAATAGACAACTGGTCGACCTCATTAGAAATAAAAACCCAAAAGATTAGATAGACAAACAAACAAACACATAAATGTGGAGAGAAGGGCAGTGCGCGCAGGAGCAAAGGTAAACAGCAGACAGACCTGAATCCTTATCTTTACAAGGTCGACCTCAGAACTTTGTTCAGTTTGTCTCGGTGACGGATAATGGAAGGAAGGGCAGGCAACTGGTCGACTTCATTTAAATAAACAAATAAAAAATAAGATAAACTCTCAGGAATAGATAAATAATAACAAAAAAATTGTAAAGTGGAGAAAGCGAGAGCGCGCGAATGCACTCAAGCAAACACAAACAGCACAGCACGATGCGTATTTTTTTTTAAATTGACAAAATAAATCAAAAATAAATCAAAAATAAAAATAAGTGGAAAAGGCGAGAGTGCGCGAGCACACAGGAGCAAAGACAAGCAGCGCAGCTTGATGCGTAGTAAAAAAAATAATAAATAGACAACTGGTCGACCTCATTAGAAATAAAAACCCAAAAGATTAGATAGACAAACAAACAAACACATAAATGTGGAGAGAAGGGCAGTGCGCGCAGGAGCAAAGGTAAACAGCAGACAGACCTGAATCCTTATCTTTACAAGGTCGACCTCAGAACTTTGTTCAGTTTGTCTCGGTGACGGATAATGGAAGGAAGGGCAGGCAACTGGTCGACTTCATTTAAATAAACAAATAAAAAATAAGATAAACTCTCAGGAATAGATAAATAATAACAAAAAAATTGTAAAGTGGAGAAAGCGAGAGCGCGCGAATGCACTCAAGCAAACACAAACAGCACAGCACGATGCGTATTTTTTTTTTAAATTGACAAAATAAATCAAAATAAATCAAAAATAAAAATAAGTGGAAAAGGCGAGAGTGCGCGAGCACACAGGAGCAAAGACAAGCAGCGCAGCTTGATGCGTAGTAAAAAAAATAATAAATAGACAACTGGTCGACCTCATTAGAAATAAAAACCCAAAAGATTAGATAGACAAACAAACAAACACATAAATGTGGAGAGAAGGGCAGTGCGCGCAGGAGCAAAGGTAAACAGCAGACAGACCTGAATCCTTATCTTTACAAGGTCGACCTCAGAACTTTGTTCAGTTTGTCTCGGTGACGGATAATGGAAGGAAGGGCAGGCAACTGGTCGACTTCATTTAAATAAACAAATAAAAAATAAGATAAACTCTCAGGAATAGATAAATAATAACAAAAAAATTGTAAAGTGGAGAAAGCGAGAGCGCGCGAATGCACTCAAGCAAACACAAACAGCACAGCACGATGCGTATTTTTTTTTAAATTGACAAAATAAATCAAAAATAAATCAAAAATAAAAATAAGTGGAAAAGGCGAGAGTGCGCGAGCACACAGGAGCAAAGACAAGCAGCGCAGCTTGATGCGTAGTAAAAAAAATAATAAATAGACAACTGGTCGACCTCATTAGAAATAAAAACCCAAAAGATTAGATAGACAAACAAACAAACACATAAATGTGGAGAGAAGGGCAGTGCGCGCAGGAGCAAAGGTAAACAGCAGACAGACCTGAATCCTTATCTTTACAAGGTCGACCTCAGAACTTTGTTCAGTTTGTCTCGGTGACGGATAATGGAAGGAAGGGCAGGCAACTGGTCGACTTCATTTAAATAAACAAATAAAAAATAAGATAAACTCTCAGGAATAGATAAATAATAACAAAAAAAATTGTAAAGTGGAGAAAGCGAGAGCGCGCGAATGCACTCAAGCAAACACAAACAGCACAGCACGATGCGTATTTTTTTTTAAATTGACAAAATAAATCAAAAATAAATCAAAAATAAAAATAAGTGGAAAAGGCGAGAGTGCGCGAGCACACAGGAGCAAAGACAAGCAGCGCAGCTTGATGCGTAGTAAAAAAAATAATAAATAGACAACTGGTCGACCTCATTAGAAATAAAAACCCAAAAGATTAGATAGACAAACAAACAAACACATAAATGTGGAGAGAAGGGCAGTGCGCGCAGGAGCAAAGGTAAACAGCAGACAGACCTGAATCCTTATCTTTACAAGGTCGACCTCAGAACTTTGTTCAGTTTGTCTCGGTGACGGATAATGGAAGGAAGGGCAGGCAACTGGTCGACTTCATTTAAATAAACAAATAAAAAATAAGATAAACTCTCAGGAATAGATAAATAATAACAAAAAAATTGTAAAGTGGAGAAAGCGAGAGCGCGCGAATGCACTCAAGCAAACACAAACAGCACAGCACGATGCGTATTTTTTTTTTAAATTGACAAAATAAATCAAAAATAAAAATAAGTGGAAAAGGCGAGAGTGCGCGAGCACACAGGAGCAAAGACAAGCAGCGCAGCTTGATGCGTAGTAAAAAAAATAATAAATAGACAACTGGTCGACCTCATTAGAAATAAAAACCCAAAAGATTAGATAGACAAACAAACAAACACATAAATGTGGAGAGAAGGGCAGTGCGCGCAGGAGCAAAGGTAAACAGCAGACAGACCTGAATCCTTATCTTTACAAGGTCGACCTCAGAACTTTGTTCAGTTTGTCTCGGTGACGGATAATGGAAGGAAGGGCAGGCAACTGGTCGACTTCATTTAAATAAACAAATAAAAAATAAGATAAACTCTCAGGAATAGATAAATAATAACAAAAAAATTGTAAAGTGGAGAAAGCGAGAGCGCGCGAATGCACTCAAGCAAACACAAACAGCACAGCACGATGCGTATTTTTTTTTAAATTGACAAAATAAATCAAAAAAAATCAAAAATAAAAATAAGTGGAAAAGGCGAGAGTGCGCGAGCACACAGGAGCAAAGACAAGCAGCGCAGCTTGATGCGTAGTAAAAAAAATAATAAATAGACAACTGGTCGACCTCATTAGAAATAAAAACCCAAAAGATTAGATAGACAAACAAACAAACACATAAATGTGGAGAGAAGGGCAGTGCGGCAGGAGCAAAGGTAAACAGCAGACAGACCTGAATCCTTATCTTTACAAGGTCGACCTCAGAACTTTGTTCAGTTTGTCTCGGTGACGGATAATGGAAGGAAGGGCAGGCAACTGGTCGACTTCATTTAAATAAACAAATAAAAAATAAGATAAACTCTCAGGAATAGATAAATAATAACAAAAAAATTGTAAAGTGGAGAAAGCGAGAGCGCGCGAATGCACTCAAGCAAACACAAACAGCACAGCACGATGCGTATTTTTTTTTAAATTGACAAAATAAATCAAAAATAAATCAAAAATAAAAATAAGTGGAAAAGGCGAGAGTGCGCGAGCACACAGGAGCAAAGACAAGCAGCGCAGCTTGATGCGTAGTAAAAAAATAATAAATAGACAACTGGTCGACCTCATTAGAAATAAAAACCCAAAAGATTAGATAGACAAACAAACAAACACATAAATGTGGAGAGAAGGGCAGTGCGCGCAGGAGCAAAGGTAAACAGCAGACAGACCTGAATCCTTATCTTTACAAGGTCGACCTCAGAACTTTGTTCAGTTTGTCTCGGTGACGGATAATGGAAGGAAGGGCAGGCAACTGGTCGACTTCATTTAAATAAACAAATAAAAAATAAGATAAACTCTCAGGAATAGATAAATAATAACAAAAAAATTGTAAAGTGGAGAAAGCGAGAGCGCGCGAATGCACTCAAGCAAACACAAACAGCACAGCACGATGCGTATTTTTTTAAATTGACAAAATAAATCAAAAATAAATCAAAAATAAAAATAAGTGGAAAAGGCGAGAGTGCGCGAGCACACAAGAGCAAAGACAAGCAGCGCAGCTTGATGCGTAGTAAAAAAAATAATAAATAGACAACTGGTCGACCTCATTAGAAATAAAAACCCAAAAGATTAGATAGACAAACAAACAAACACATAAATGTGGAGAGAAGGGCAGTGCGCGCAGGAGCAAAGGTAAACAGCAGACAGACCTGAATCCTTATCTTTACAAGGTCGACCTCAGAACTTTGTTCATTTTGTCTCGGTGACGGATAATGGAAGGAAGGGCAGGCAAC